>NC_064813.1:33843186-33905454 GCF_023721935.1 Panthera uncia
GAGCTGAAGTCGGACGCTTAACCGACTGAGCCACCCAGGCGCCCTTGCTAGATATTGTTTTAAATATGTTGTTTTAAGATACACCCAGGCACAGATGTGCCTAGGCGGCTCAGTCGGTTAAGCGTCCGACTTCAGCTCAGGTCATGATCTCGCGGTTCGTGGGTTCGAGCCCCGTGTCGGGCTCTGTGCCGACAGCTCAGAGCCTGGAGCCTGCTTCGGGTTCTGTGTCTCCCTCTCTCCCTGCCCCTCCCCCGCTTGTGTTCTGTCTGTCTCTCTCTCAAAAATGAGTAAACATTAAAAAAAAATTTTAAAGATATCTCCATATACATATATACACTCAATCATTTACATGATTTCAGGTCATGCTCCTTAGGGCGGGATGGAAAGGCAGAAAGAAGGACGAAAGACTCAGCACATGGCTTCTTCTAAACTGAGTTCTGAAGTCTCCCCCACCTCTGTTTTTGTTCCTCAGCTCCTGGGGGCCCTAGAGCAGGACGAGCAGGCCCGGCGACAGCGGCTGGCGTACAAGGTAGAACAGCTCATAAATGCCATGTCCCTGTCCATTGAGAGCTGAGAGACGGAGCCTCACGTTCCCGGGAAGAGGGACCCATGCAAGCCGTCACCCTGCGAGTCTCAGAAGAAGGACAAGTGAAGGGGATCAGACCCCAGAGCTTGGTGTCCCCTGAGACCCCATCACGGGGAGAGGGGAGGGCCCCTCTCCCCACGCCAGCCACGTTTCGTCACAGCCGGTTCCCGCAGGGAGAGACCATGGGTGCCGTCCCTCCACAGTGAGAACCAGAGAGAAGCAGGGGCCCAGAGAAGGCGGTTCTTCAAGCCGAGAGGCACGAACTGGGGACAGTTCTGCCTCTGTGACTGCTGCTTTGCATGAAAACTCATTTGATGTATATTGGGGAAATAATGAGAACTTTATTTAATTTTTTTTAAGAAAAGGAAAAAAAAAAACAGAAATAAAACAAAAAGCCTCCCTGTTAATCCCGTCCAACTTCTGTTTCATTCTGATTTCTGCCCCCCTTCCTTCTTCCCTCCCCCCTTCCTCGAGTGACTCCTCTTTCCACATGCCAGAAAAAGCCTACAAAGAGAACCTGAGAGAAATTGGAGGGAAAACGATCATTTCCTTTCCCTTGAAATTACGAGAAAATAAGGAGGAGAAGAACGAGCACAAGTTCACCCGAAACGCTTCGCCGAAACAGAGGCCAGGAAAACCTGGAATTATCCCGGCAGCCACAGGAGCATGGGAGCTACAGAGCGCGGTGCAGACGGCAGCGCCGTGGAGGGGGCTCAACCCGGCTGGCTGGGCGCAGAGCTTCACCTGCCACACCCCCGTGGGCTCTCATCCCTGCAGAGGAGCTCTGTGTCCATAGAGTGCCCAGTGCTTTTTGCTACGGCTTTTGTGTGCGTTTTCCTCTTGTTTCATCTCAAACCTCAAGAAGCGAGGAGCTGATCTTTGGTACTTTTCCCTTTGGTGTCTGTAAAGTTACTAGGAGACGCGGCGGAGAGCTGGGCCTCTCCCAGACCCGACGCCTGGCCTCCCTGCGGACACCGGGCAGCTTCGCCTTACATCAGTCACGGTCCTGAACCGGGCACCCTGGGGAAAGGGCCTGGAGGTGTGTGGCCCCCCCGGGAGATTCCATCTGGGAGCTGACTGGGGGACATGGGTGTCTGGCTTTAGATTGCGCTCCAGTCTGCCCGTGGTTTCTTGGCAATTCGAGAGAAAGCAAAAAGCAAACACTGTTTACAGCAAGCAATACTTGAAGAGCGTAGGGTAAAGATGCTGCCGTGTCGATTGTGACGCTTTCTTTCTATCGTTCTCTTGTGCCTGCAGAGGGGGAGACGGCCCTCCGCTCCTGTGTGGAAGCTCCTGGTCGGCTGAGCCCTGGCCTCAGTAGAAGTGACTGTAGCATCCCCACGTTACTGTCTCCTGCCTCTCTCTCCGCCTCTCCTGTCCTCATGAGTTTCAAGGACGAGTGGGTGGCTTCTCACTGGGCTCCTTTCTTTCTCACTCTCTTCTGCTGACACCTAAAACCATGGATGACCCACTCTCCTGAGTGTAGTTTCTAAACCAAGAGACCAAAGCTCCACACCCGGGTCCAAAGGCACCGCGAAAGCCAGCGGGAGTCATGGGTCTGTTGGTGGCAAGACCTAGGTGACCGGGACAGCCACCAGAGTTTCCAGGCCTCCCACGCTGGCAAGGATCCAAGCAGGCAGCTCCAGCTTCTCTGTCAGAGCATCAGAGGGAAGGAGAAGGAGGGCGAGAGAAAGGCCAAGGGGTGGGAAGGAGGCAGGCAGGAGAGGACCACCGCTCCCTTCCTACTTTCTACTTTCCAAGGGTCTGCGGTGCTGAGAAACTGGACCAGGCAGCCCCACAGAGACCAGACCAGGGTCATTTCCTCTGTAATTAACTCTGGGCCCCAGCTTCTCTGTGCCATGATTTACCTCCAAACAATTCCAATTTCCAAAGGCTCTGCTGACCACACTGGATTGCCAGGAAAGGACTGGGGGAGGGGGAGCTCTGCGGGCTGGCTTCCGTCCCCGGCGTGTGGCTGTGGAGTGCCGTGCTAACCACACAGCAGACATCGCCCGGGCTCCTCAGCTCCAGTTTCTTGCTTGAATGCAGCTGACAGAGGGAAAGAGAAAAGCCTTCAGCAAAATACTCAGGAAACTCGCTCTTTTCATTATAATTCACAACCAGCCATGCCAAGGCCACTTTCTTCCGATAATCCACTTCTGCTAAAGTTTCTCTGGACCCTATTAATAGCCTGAAAGAAATACTAATGACTGGCCTTCCGCACTAAGCCAAAGTGTTTGCTCTTCATAGCACCCAAAGCTTCTCAGCTTGGAGCCTGTGATTTAGGGCGATGAAAGGAGAGAGGATGTGAGCAAGAGGCATGTGAGCCGGGGACTTGATCCCACCTACAGAAAAATCCCAGCCCGCCCTCCTCTTACATGTGAGCTGCGAGTGAAGGTTTTCTGATCACGCCCCTGCACGGACCAGCATCCGGGGTTTTGTTCCACCAAGAAGGAAAAGGAAGTTTGACGTTTCAACAGCTTCTCAACCAACACTTACCTCTATGCATCTCGGGTGGACACCCGAGTGTCAACCAGGAGCTACTTTGGGTGACTATTTGCTGCCCTGGGGCTGTTCCTTGAAGGTGTTTGGAGAGTGGGGAGAAGGATGGGGGATAAGCCAACTGGAGAGTGGGGAGGAGAGGAACCAGAGCTGGCGTGAATGGTCTGGCCACATTCCTCAGGATTCCGTAAGAGTGTGGGGCATTGGGACGGCAAAGGAAGTGGCACAGGGGCGTCTCTGAGGAAGGAATTCAAGAAAGGACGACTCAGTGCGACTCAAGTCAGGCCGTGAGGGTGCACACTTGTCAAGCCTTGCCCCTTCGCCAGCTTCCCCTCTGTCCCTCCTCCACCAGCTCTTGGCTTTGGGTCATCAAGAGCCAATGGAGTCCGTGCCTGTAGGATGGGGAGAACGGGGAGTCGATTGGCCTCTCTCCTCCCTATTATCCAATTTGGAGATATTTGGAGCTCATGTAAGGAAAAAGTCACAGCCCCCACCCCACACGAAGCCAGCCATCTTGGAGGGAGGCAGGAAGGGCAATGTCTCTCAAAAATCAACCCAGCTTCGTTGTGTTTCGTTAATCTGCACCAGCGACAGTTCTCTGGAAAAGGCCCCCAGCAATGTGCTTGGCAAGACAGAAGGTGCTAACGGACAAGACGAAGATGGGCGAGATGTCCATTTTGGTGGAGCAGGTCACTTTACCTGGTCTGCTGCCTCTGCCCTCAGCACGGGGGTGGAGGGCAGGTATTTCTGTGTATGCCCTCCTACCTCTCCCCACAGCACATCTCTCAAATCATTTCTGATCCACCACTGCAGAGAGCTCCCCTTCCTTGCAGAGCTCAGTCATTCACAGTGTGAATCAGCTGTTAACCTCGCTGGAGGGTGGGGACTGGTTCCTACATTCATCCATTCAGGGAACCTTCATACACTGCAGCTATCTGCTAGGCACTGTTCTGGGTGCTGAAACACAGCCATGAATAAGACCAAGAAGGACCTTCTAGCAGATTTGCTCTCCAGGCTACTGGTCCCTGCCACCAACTTAGTAGGTAAATTCTCCCCCACCACCTGCAGAGGGCATGAGTTTTGCAGAAAAGGGACCGGAAGAAGGAAGAAAGTGGACCAACCCAGCTGCCTTACCTTATTCTGGGGACATTCCTTGTGCAGTGAGAGGCTCTATCCTTTCTCCTGCCGCTGTCCCTTCTGGTGGCGCGTCCCCTGCTGCTTGAGCTCCTGACCTTTCTTCATTTCCACCAAATGGGGACAAGAAATAGCGTTCAAGGCCTCTGGCCCTGCTGAGCATGAAGCAGAAGCGATGGATGGGTGTGCTGGACTAAAAATGATCCGGGCAGAACAAAAAGAGAATGTTTGAAAGCCTCTGGCTGAGAAATCTCCAGGTGCATCCCAGTTGCCACACAGGCCCCCATTAACCTGCAGCAGGTAAACACTGGGCCAGCAGTCGCCCTGGGGGAGGCCATTTTTTCCCCAGGCACACTGTGCTGCATCTGAGGCGCCTGGAGCCTGGCTACTGATGGGAAAGAGCTGAGGCTCTTGGGGCAGGGGGAAGGGGAGCGGTGAGAAAATGCAAAACAGCCTCATACTTACAGGGCTTTGGCAGCAGATCTCGCGGGAAGATGGGGAGATGAAGTTCAGGGCCTTGTCTCCGGAACAAGCTTTGAAAAAATGCCAGGATCCCCTTCATAACTCCAGAGTCTCTCTTCTCGGTCTCTTGACTTTCTCCTGGTTTCCCCAGAGGAGGAAGTTTTAGCACCCGGGCCTCAGTGTTACCATGAATGAAAGTTTCACTCTTGGTATCAGGGATGCCCTAGGAGCTGACCGATCGAGATCACTGCTTGTCAAACAGGGCCCCAGCCCAACAAGCAGACTGGAGATCCTTGGCTTCTCGTGGATATGTCTGTCTCGTTCTCCTTGCTGTAACAGGGCTCCACCTTCAGACGGGGCTCTGTTCTTTCTGCTGTGAAGCTTACTCCTCCCGTCTAGCCTCCAGGAAGATGGGAGGCACCTTTGGACATCAGTCAAGGCCCTGCCTTTGGCTTTATTTGCCCTCTATGTTGACATTTCAAGTGGAGAACATAGTGGAACGTGGTCCCCCTCCATACAGGGCAGACATTAGCAAGTCTGTTGGGGAACAAGGGACAAGCCCATGAAACTAGGGACCTGAGCCCACCTGCCTCTCCCCCCAACTTCTCCTACCCAAACTCACTCTTCTTGACACACTGGAATCTGTATTATATATATTTTTAAGAAAATACAATGATAGTTGTCTGGTTTTGTTGTTTTTACAGGTGTTGTGGAAAAAAAACTGTAAGAAAATTAAGTATTTAAAATGTTCCAATAAAATGGGTTTTTTTTTTGGTTATTCTAATATATTATTGTGTACCTATTGTAAATACGAAACACTCCTATTTTGCAAGCCAAGGACACCATTTGTACTGTTGTTATATATAAATAAAGTTTACTGGATAAAAAAAAAAAAACACCTTCTATCTTCAAATAAACCTGGTTGTTCAGCCACATAGACGCCGAATAACATTTCACAGGCATATACAAGAAGCAAGTTACTCATGGGAAGATGAGCTAAGTTGTTTTAAGGGACTTCTAGAATTCTCTCTGGAACCAGAGCTTATTAATGTCCAGTCATCATCATCAACACACACACACACACACACACACACACACACACACTCTGCTCCAGCCTGTACCAATAGGTGAACACTGCCCCCTAGCCCCAAGACCCCAGAATACAGGGTTTTTTTTTCCAACAAAAGACGAATGGTGCAGACACTTTGGGTTGAGACCATTTGCCAGGGAAGAATGAGGTCTCAGGAGAATGAGGAGATCCATCCCTAGTCCTTCCTGAAATTTACATTCATTCATATGTACAAAACATTTATTGAGCGTGATGTATGGCATCATGGCACGGTGGGGTGGGGGTGGGGTGGGAATCATAAATGAAGAACACATGATCCTTTTCCCCTCATCAACCTTTTAGGGGGGTGAAAAGCGCAAGGATTCTGAAAAAGGAATGTCTTGGCCACACCACAAGAAGGGTGTTTTTGTGGTTTTCCTTTCATTTTCAGTTAAGAGACTAAGGATAAATCAGGGAATGATGCCAGAAAGTGTGTGCCTTTAGATCCAGCACGGGCAGGGTGTGGGAGGGGAGGGAGAAGGTGGGCCCTGGCCCCCCGGGATCAGTTGGGCTGATGGGGAGTCCAGTCAAATAGCCTGAGAGGTAGGGACTTGATGGGTTGACCTGAGGATGCCACACCCCTTCCTCTCTTCTGTGCTTCCGTTTTTCTCTTTCTCTCTCTGGTACCCCGAAATGTCCACTCTCGGCAGGTAAAAGGAGGAGGTGAAGGTAGCCCAAGAGACTGTCAATCTGACATCTCAGAAAACTGTGTGCCAGGAAACCACTGAGGGCTCTCTTTACGATGTTGAGGTCAGAACTCTTTTCCGGGCACACAGGCTTGAACTCACGTCAAGAGTGGAGGCTTCTGAAGGATGAGGTGCAGCCCTGCCCTTAGCGGGCCTCCAATCTGCTGGGGGAGACAGCCCCTGCCTTCAAGGTGCCTCCAGCCTGACGGCGGAGACACGGACCCTGCTCTCAAAGACAGCCCCGTCTCACGCGGATGCCAACACGTGGGTGAATGGGGCCTGGGACTCGAAGCACCAAATCATCTAAATAGGTGCATGTACCTAAATACAGTGCATGCTGGGGCTATAGACTTGTCATGGATTCAAAGGGAGAATCTCTGCTACGACTTTTCAGTCCTTTCTCCGCAGCGTCTGAGTTTATGAGGTTTGTGCGCATGCACATGGGGACACACACACACACACACACACACACACACTGTTCCCTGAGAGACAGGAGAGATGCAAATGGTCGTCCCGAGGGTGAGGAAATGCAAACACAACACCCTGAAGAGCCTGGAGAAGAGCACAGTGCTGGGGCCTGTGTATAATTAGGACACTGTTTGCCACTGCACAGAGGGTTTTGTTGGTGAGTGCAGAAACCAACATAAAGCATCCTCCGCTTCTGTTTTAAACGCAGACCTAGAGCACTGGAGGCCCTCTGTTCCACCACAGGGGGAAAGGTGCAATCATTTCATGCGGCCCTGGTGAGCCCCATGGCCTGTGCCCATGTGGGGCGGGGGCAGTCGGATGGGGTCGGCCGCACTGGGACACTGGGCCTCGTGGACTCGATGGAGGGGGCCGTTTCTCTGTTTCCCCAATCTTCTTGCGCCTCCCCGTCTCTTCCCTCAGCAACTTGGACTTCAGGCACCTCTATTATTAAATATCTGCTGCAGGAACTACCTTCCTCAGGGAAGGAAGAGATGGGGGAGGAGGGAATCTACAGGTGCCTGTCAGGGAAGGAAGCGACGGGGAATCTACGGGTGTCCGTCTGTCCCGCTCTCTGTCATAGGCCCAGGACAGAGCACAGTGAGGGTCCGGCCCGCAGCAGATGCCAGTAAGAATGTTCGGAAAGAATGAATGATTGAACAAATACGGTTTGGGGACCACCTACCGTATTCCAGGTACTAGAACATCTCCTATGGTAGGCGTGTTCCATTTTTGTAGTCTGAGGCTCAGACAGGTTAAGGGATTTGCTGAAGGTCACACAGCGACTGCAGAGTTCGAACTGCATGTTCTTTCCACAGCACTACGCTGCCTTTCGTTAGCTCTAGACCATTTAATACTCGGAAGTCTTCCCCAGAAACGAGTCCTCCCTCTTGTCACAAGCAGGTGCTGTGGGAGCACTCGTCAGCCTTCGCTAACATTCATATTTGTTCAATACAGCCTCTGTCTATTCATCACTCGCAGGGAGCACGACACTGGATTAGGCACTGTCAGACGTGTAGACGGGAAAAGAAAGCTAAGCTTTTAAGTTGCAACTTTCCCAGAATGTACAGTCTAATGTCAATACCGAATCATTATTCTAAGAGAGAAGGACCCATCCCTTTTCTTAGTGGGAATGACATACCATTTTCACTATAAGTGCAAAAGAATTTCACCGAACTGCAGCCGTAGGATGATCAGAGAGCTGGGCCCCTCAACTGAGGAAACCCCTGCGTGATCCATAAGCCACTCAAGAGAACCCGGGGAAGTAGGGGCTGCTGGAAATCTGTGCCTGATCAACAATGACACCATGAGCTGATCACACCTCTCGGCTCAGCGAGCGAGCGGAAACACAGAGGAGGCTCCCACCTTATTTGGCTGCTAGAAGCTTGGAGCCAAATTCGTGGCCCACCCGTGGCACACATTCAGGACCTTCTGATGCATATGCGATGGTGATACTCATCCTATTCCTGATTCTGCTTTATATCTGTCTTATCTATCTTTATTCCTCATTCTTCTCTCCTTTCTTTTCCTTTTTCTCCTTTCGAGATAGAGTTCGCGAATCTATCCCTGGCTAAGAGCATAAGACTTGGATTCAGATTGCCTGGGGTTGAATTCCACTCCCATGCGGTGTGATCTGGGACAAGTTGCAGAACCTCTCTGTGTATCAATTCTCCAATCTATAAAATGGGGATACTATATATTAAATAGGGCTTTTGAATGGCTCAAGTAAGATAATGTATATAATGGACTCCGTAGATACTATTATAGATAAATGAGGGAAAGTATTAACCATCCATCCTTCTTTTATAGGCCGTCCAGTAGGACCTACAGGCAGGAGGAAATGAGAGTCTCTATCTGGCTGTGGGAAGAAACTGAATTAATGCTCATACGTTTCACAAAGGCATCTGGTGCCTGAGAGTTAAGCCCTTAGGAGCCTAGGCATGGATGTTGACCAAGGAAAATGGGAGATGAATCAAGGCTTTACCCAAAGGCAAAAACAGCCATGAAGCAGCCAGGAAATCTGCTAAAAGCAGATAGAAAGTAGCAGAGAGAAGTGACTCCAGCCAACCCCCATGTACTCAAGCTACAGACAGAGTCCAGCAGGTTCCAAAGTCAGTAGGTGGCTTCCTGAGAGCTTGAGGAGGGCCCGGGTCCAAAAAGTGGGGTCTAGTAGGAAAGATGAGCCTTCACCCAGAGAGCCAAGGGGCAGGTCAGACCCACAGGCCCAGAGAAGGGGCCCCGGAGAAGGGCACATAGGCTAGAGGCAGAGGACATAGATCCCAGGAGGGCCGATTCCCAGCGAGAAGCCAGGGCAGCAGAGGAGGAGAAGAAATGAAGTGCTCACCAGACCTGGGAGGGGTGCTTTTCCTATCGCCCATCAGGGACAAGTCTGGACACCTCCCTCCCCAGTTGGATCCAGGTAAGTGTATGAGTCACGGTTTCCCAGAGAACGAGAACCCACAGAACAATACGGTGCGGGTCCAGGCGTTGGCGTGTATGCATAGGGATGTATGTGGGGAGGAGGGTAGATCGACAGAGACTTTCTGGAAGTGGTTCAAGTCTGCAGGGCAGGCCGGCTGGCAATTCGGGCCAGAGCTGATGTTGCAGTCTCGAGCCCAGATGCTGTCCGGAGGCAGAATTTATTCTTCTTTGGGAACCTCACTGTGACTCTTAAGGCGTTCAGCTGTTAGATGAGTCCTCCCCATACTGTGAAGGGCAATCTGCTTTATTCAAAGTCTACTGTTTATAAATCCTACTCACATCTAAAAACTACCCCCCTTTGTTTTGAGAGACAAGGAGAGAACACGTACGCACAAGCAAACAAGTAGGGAAGGCACAGAGAGAGAGAGAGAAAGAGAGGGAGACAGGGTCTTAAGCAGGCTTCACGCCCGGCACAGAGCCCGCCGCAGGGCTCGATCTCACGACCATGAGGTCAAGACCTGAGTGGAAATCAAGAGTTGGACACTTAACCAACTGAGCCGCCCAGGCGCCCCTGGAAAGAACCTTTGCAGCAACATTGGGACTCGTGTTTGACCGCACACGTGGGCACCATAGTGTAGCTGAGCTGCTCCGTTAAATTAACCATCACAGTGAGCAAAAGACCACTTCCTGTCAAACACTGAGGCAAAACTCCGTGTAAGGGAATCTCTAAATCCATCTACTTGGATGCTTTTTTTTTTTCTTTTAAATTGTGGTGAAATATACATAACGGAAAATGTACCATGTTAACCATTGTTAAGCGTACGGTTCAGGCACATTAAGTACATTTACATTGTTGTGCTTCTATCACCTCCATCCATCTCTAGAACTCATTTCATCTTGCAACACTCTGTATCCATTAAACAATAACTCCCTGTGCTCCTCTCCCCAAGCCCCTGACATCCACTATTTTACAACGTGATGCTTTTTTTTTTTAATCTGATTTCTTTCACTCTTAATTTCCTGGTATAAACTGCTTTTGAAAAATCCCAACCGTTGCTGGCAAAGCACAGAAGAAAAGGGACGAACGTCAACGAGGTGGGCAGTGACCTCGAGGCCAAGCCTGGCAAAGGGACGGTGAGGGTTCCAACTCCAGACTGGGGAAGAGGGGCTGACTCTCTGAGTCATCACGGGGAACAATAGAAAGTGGGAAAAACCAGAAACCATTCCCTTTTCTGGCTTTTCTCCTGAATGCTCATAAATGTCCGTCATCCTAGTCCATTTATAAGAGCCCCACCAAGAAGCATACACCAGGAACTAGTACCAAAAAAGGTAGTTGTTTAATCCCCAAGAGTCGTGCGGAATTCCGTGATTCCAGGTCTGTCTTCCGAGTCTCATCTTTCCTTTGGCTCCCCATCTTCATTTGGCTCAACTTCTCAGTTGCTGGCTGTCACCTCAAGTGCCCCTGACTCTGAGGATGCATTTTAGAAAAGCTGAACCTGGCGCTCTGGTGGGTCCGAAACACCTCCAGCTCCCCGGGAGGGGAACCCGAGGGGGCGGGCCCGGGAGGGTAGGAAGGGAGCCCTCCATCCATGCGCTGCCACAGTCTGCCTCCACCCCCACCCAGGACGACCCACAGTGATTCTGAAGGGCCCCAAACCACAATGGGAGCTAAATCCCAGCTGACAACAGCAAACCTCGAGCTTCGGGAACTACAGGAACTCTCCTCTTCTTTTACGTTAGAGGCAGCTCTTAGCCTCTATCTCAACTCGGTGTCCCTGTAAGGAGGGTAAGGACACAGACAGAGAACAGAAGCAGACGTCATCACTCCTCTCGGCCAGTTCCCCCAGTGTTGGGGTCCCGAGTTCTTCGTCAACCTTGTTGAATGGGGTAAGGTAAGGTACAAGGGGAGGAGACGTGCACACACGGGCGAGCTAAATGGAGGCTCAGAGAGAATACATAACAAATCCAGAATCGCGCTGAGGTTAGTGGCATCCTTGGGACTTGACCCCAGGTCTTCACAAGCTGTGACATCAGTGGTCTTCAGGGCTTATTAAAGGGGCCTCATCTGTTCCAGCACAGAGCGCTCCCAGACCCAGCCTGTGACAACAGCACTCAAGTTTTCCGGGTCCTCAGTCCTGTGCCAGCCAAGCGAGGGCAACCCACAGCAACCCACAAGACTTCTGGAGGGGTGAGTCAGGCCACCGAGTCAGTGTGCTCAGGGGTCCGCCCCAGCCACTGGGCCTGTCCCCTCCTAAATCCCTAATCCACCGCTAACTCACTTGGGTGACCTTGACAAATCCTTTGCCTTTGTTCCATCTCAGCTTTCTCCTTTATAAATTGAAGGGGCTTCGAAAAGATCAGTCGTTTTCAACTTTTTACCAAAGAAAGGCTCATACAGAATCCAGATCCAAGTGGAGTGGCCCTGGTGGAGATAGAGACAGGGAGCCAAGCCCCACCCCCCCTGCACCTCCCCTTCCTGCCCCAGGTCTCCCCCCACCTCCGCCTCCCACGTCGCACCCTGAATTGCCCCCTGAGCAAACTGGAAGGACTCCAAGGAAGAAGGTGGCCACCAAGGGGCCACCCTCCTCCCTACCAGACAGAGGTGCCTCTGACCCACAACCGAGGTGTAGACCACGTGTAGACCAGGTGTAGACCAGGTGTAGACCAGGTGTAGACCAGGTGTAGACCAGGTCTGAGACACAAAGCAGAATCCAGATTCAAACCTCAACCTCAGATCCAAGGAACTGTGAGGAGAGCAAGGGCCAAATACGGAGCCAACATGGAGATAGTGATTTCAGATAAGGTAAAGCTGGAATAGCCAAGAGACAACAGTCCAAGGGGCTTGGAGCAACTCCAGAGTTGACACTGAAGGATGAAGTTGCTTTCGATAGACTTCCAGCCCCCCAGGGGGGGAATTCTGCTTTCCTGCAAGGAGCTTCCACGGGCAAGCATCCACATCCCTGAATCCAGCCCCGGCTCTTTTCTCCAAATCCTCAGTAGTGTCCCCATGTCAGGAAGTGGTCCATAGAGCACAGGGGCAGAGTCCCTTAAGCCTTCTGAGCAAAGAAACAAAAGTCACTGAGTCCTGGGGCACTTGTTTCCTATCTCCAGAGAACCAACAAGATTCCTGCTAAACGAGGAGACAGAGAACAAGGGAGAGGCCTGGGGGGGAGGGTGGTTCTGGGTGTGGGGGGAGGTTGAGAGAGACCCTGAGGCACCACCCGAGGAGGAAGAAGGAGAGACACGAACTCCGAACTCCGAGGTTGGTGCACCCAATCCGTTTACACTTGAATGAAGACCCATGAGGAAGGGTTTTGAGATTTATTTAACCGTTACTGGCCCCCGGTCTGTTCTCTTGTAAACCCTGCCTGTTTTCATCTGGTGAAGAGCTGAGAGGGTCTTAAGAATGCATGGGGACTGTGCTGGCGAGAGCCAGGCTCCCAACCAGAGCTGGCCTGCAAACAGGACAGCTGGTAACGAGACAGAGGAGCCGGCCAAGTTCCTCCTCTAAAACCAAGAGAGAAAGGACCAGAAAGACACACAGGAGCATGTGTGATGGCGGGTGGCCACGGGGGGCACTAAACGAGGCACTTCCCTTTTCTTTTTATCCCCCTTCCGCCTCTCTGTCCACCCAGGCAATGAGAAACCTCCAGAGACAATGCCTCCATGTCGCCATCTTAAGGAACCTTGGGCAGGAGGGAGTCAGAACATAGCCCTGCACTCAGTGTTGGGGAGGCTGGACTCCAGTCCCCTCCCACCAGCCCAGCCTGCCCATCACCACTGCCCGCCCCCTATTCTTATGCTCCCGTTACCCTTTCCCCCCCTCCTCTGTGTGTCTTTGCCCTGAACTAAAACCACATTTTATCTGAGACACAAAAAAGAGCCAGGAGGACAGTGGACAGAGTGCCCAGCTCAGAGAGCTCTCGTCCAAAACATCCCCTTTGAGGAAACCTCCTCTGATGTTCTCTGATCTCAGTCTTTAGAAAATTCTGAACTTGGAAAGCTGTGATGTGCTTCTCTATTCTCTCGGTGCCCCACCTTCACTCCCCCCAGGATGCCCACGTCTCCTTTCAGGGGCTCCTTCCTTTGGTCCCTGTAGGCGATGGAAAGGGACACGGACCCACCTACCACCGACGGCCATGCTTCCCTCCTCCTCAGCCTTGACCTGGTCTCACTCCTTTCTGGAGCCGCCCTATCCCTGGTTCAGCAGCATCACTGACTTGGTCTTGTTCTATGAACACGTTACATGGACGAGACCTGCTCCTAGGGCCTCGTTCCGGTCCCTTCCACACAGCAGAACAGTTTCCCTAGGGGAGGCTCCACCAGAACCCGAGACTTCCTAGCTGTCGATTTTCTGATCCAACCCCACCCTGTCCCCGTCCCCCTCGCCCGCTGTGCCTGTGTCTTTGTTCACTTTGAGCTTTCTGTGAACCGAGATAGAAACATAGCAAGATGGTGAGATAATTATGACAAGCCAAATAGTTCACAGGCTCTGCCAGTGCAGAATAGCAATGCTGCGGCTGCTTTGGGCTGTTCCAAAAGCAGCTTGGAGGACGGCTCATACGGATGGAAAAGACAAGAGCCTTGAGACGGGGGGGTCCTGTAAGGAAACAAGGGAGCCCCGGGGCTCAGGTGGAAACCTCATGGCCCTTGTCTCCTTTTCCATCAAGTCTGGTCAAGTCAGCCCCACGGGGTGTCCAGAACAAGAGACAGAAGTCCAGGAGGTACATGCCAACAGCTCAGATGGAAAAACACTCCAAAGGTTCCCCGGGGGGCGGGTGCGGAGAGCTGGCGTGAGTAATGATGAAGGGTCTTTCTTCAAGGCGGTGCCAAGCCTTCCGTCTCTGACGCGGTTCCCAGAGCCTCGAGGCTGGCGGGGGTGCGTCTGCAAGGCCCATGGCTGACTCTGTGATCTTGAGCAAGTCACTTGACCTTCTGGGCTCATTTTGTCTCATCTGTAAAACAAGAGGATTCGACGGAGTCATCTGTAATGTGCTTCCGTCTCTGTGGCTTCTTGATTGCTGTGACTGTCACAAGGGAACAAGTGAAATCTGAGAACCGGGGGAAGAAAGTATCAAAGATGCACAAAGTAAATACCAGAAAAGGCCAGGCTCAGAACCTAGGTACCTAGACTCCTAGCCCAGAGCTCTGCCCGCTTCAGAGGAAGGTCTTCAGAATAATAATCTGCGTTATGACATTCCCCATGCCCCCCGAAAGGTGAAATCCCCCACGAAGCAAATGTGTCTTATCTCCTTGTGACCAGACCCTTCACTATCATGAACACTACGTCTGTTCGTGCATTGCCTATTCCAGATAGTATTTGAAATATGTTTTGCTAAAATATGGATCGTTGGCATGCTGGAATGCGACAGGCCATACTAAACTAAATGTGGGAAATATATCGATACTTGGATCGGTGCATGGAAGTGGAAAAGGGGAGGTTCCGCGGGGACAGGCGAGTACTGACCACGCGAGTGGTAAAGTGACCGTGTTGACCAAGGTTAGAGGCAAGTTTAGATTATAGTATTTTATTTATACAGATTAAATGAATGAATGCTTGCTATTCTTAAATTTTAGCCACCTCAGCCACTGGTTCGGACAGAATGTGATCAGGGCCCCAGAACCCTCTGGTAAGCAACAGGTTCTCTGCTCCCCCACCCCGCCCCCTTCTCCCAGCTTTGTCCCCATGCCCCAGACCTCTGCTTCCCACCCTCAGTGGGCACACAGGCTCTGCCCTGCACACACTGAGTCTTAGAAATCAGCAGCTGAAAAGGCAAACTTGCCTGCCTGGCTGGGGAGAGGGAGGGAGGGGAGGCAGGACCGGAAGTCCAGCTTCTGCCATGGCTGTGAATGGCATGGACCCTAAGGGGACCCCACTAGCCTGGATGGAGAGCTGACCATTGAGTCTGCACTCAGGTGACCAACTTCAAATGCCTGGACCTCGCATGACCAGATTCTATCACCGTGACCCCCTGTGTTAGAGACCCCTCAAAGCTCAAGGTAGCCTCAACCATTTTCTCCAGGTGATACATTCCCCAGTCAAAAGAGTCTAGCTCTGCTGAGTCAACCACAGCACAGAAGGTAGGCACGATGGGGGCAAAGCATAGGCTTTGCCACTTAGTAGCTGGGTGACGTGAGGAGTTTCTTACTCCCCCAGAGCCCAACTTCTAATGTGGAAAATGCGGTATTAGCTAAGGTGGTTCTGGAGAAAAATTAGACAAGTGTATGTAATGTCCTTAGCCCAGGCCGGGCACATAGCAGGCCCTTGAGGAATGAGGAGGGCTCTCCTGTGGCAGTCTTAACTCGCACCACCTTCTTGCAACGTTCTGGCCCTTCTTTCTCCCTCATCCGCCCTGGAGACTGGAACTCCCCCACAGCCGACATCTGGCCGAGCTGAACTGTGGGGAGGACAGGAGCAGGGATCAGGCCTCGGTCACCACCGTCCTCAGTGTTTTCTCAACTAAAAACCAAAAACCTGGCCTCACACTGCCCCATCCCAGTCCCCTGGGCACTGAAAAGCTTCTGACCAGAGGCCCAGATCAAGGGGCTGACTCTGTATTCAGGAAATGAATCCTGGTTTGGGAGAAGCGGGAGGAGACTCCAAGAGCCATCTGGAAGGTGGTAGCGTTTCCAACTCGTCCTGGGAAAGACCAGACAAGAATCGAAATGGTGTGGCATTAGCCCAAGAACAGACAGATCAACGGGATTAGGCAGCTTCGAAACAGACCCTAATATATATTTAAGGACTTAATAAATAAGAACAGAGCTTTGCAATTCACCGGAGAAAGTGTGAGTGAAGCAAATGCTGGGCTTGTGGGAAATTGGCTATTTGAAAAGGAATCAGTTTTGATCTTCATCTCACAGTGTACACTAAAATCTCACTCAGATCAAAGAGTTAAACCTGCAAAAACAAAGAAAAGCGGGGGGGGGGGGGGCGGGGAGGGGGAAACAGAACATGTCATTTTCCCGAATGGCAAGACTGAATAGTACAAAGATGCAAACAGTTCATGAATTGAGATATATGTTGAATCTAATCCCTTTCCAAGTCCCAAATGGGATTTTTTTTTTTTTTTTCTGGAGCTAGACAGCATGATTCTAAAATTCATCTGGAAAATGAGCAGGAAAAGCCAATTTTTTTTTTTTTAACAGAGTAATTGTGGGAGATTTGTTCCACCAGATAATAAAATGCTACATTTCATATACAAATATGTCATATTTTAAAATATGTGAATGTATAAAGATACAATAATTAAAACAGTGTGATTATAATGGAAGAACTAACTGAACAGAATAAGACAGCTCAGAACAGTGAACTGTATATTAAAAAAAAAAAATTCAGCATGGGATAAAGGTGGCATCCAAGCCAATGGGGAAAGAAAACATTCTTTAATACATGATGCTGGGATTAATGGTTAACTATTTAGGGGGGAAATCTATTTAAACCCTTATCACACAAGATAGACAAAATAAATGTCAGATGAATTAAAGGGTTAAGGGTAAATAAAATAGAACCGTAAAATACTTCCAATAAAATATAGATTACTATTTCTATCTCAGTGTGGAGATGGAATGTCTAAGCACAAAAGCAATTGGAGAAATCACAAAGGAAAAAAACCCAGATATATTTGGCTGCATAAAAATTCAAACCATCTCCATAAAAAAATCATAGAAAATAAAAATAAACAGCAAAATCAACCTGAGAAAAATGTCTGCAACAAAAACATCAAAAAATTAATGTTCTTAAAATATAAAGTAGCATTTATACATGACAAAAACCACTAAACCCCAAAGAAAAATGTGCAAAGAACAAGAATAGGCTATTTGCAGAAGATATACAAATAATGGTTAAGCACACAAAGAAACGTTGAGCCTCACTGGCAATCAATACACAGGAAGAAAACACAGTAATGAAATACATTTTTTTTTTTTTTTTTGCCCTACCAGATTAGCAAATACTTGTAAAAGTCGATGCAGAGTATCGAGGAAGCCACGGTGCAACGATAGGTCCTCTCACACTTTGCTAGCACTGTAGAAATTTATACAATGTTTCTGGAATGCAATATAATGCAATATAATAAGCCTCAAGGGCCTTTAAAATATTCATTCTCGTTGTTGCAATATTTCCATTTTATTGGAATATTTTATTCTAATTTTATTGGAATAATTCTATTATTCAATTTCGAGCAAGTAAAAAATAAGGACACACATATACGTGTTCATCTCTTTTATTTATAATAATAAATACAAACAAATATTCACCGAGGTTTGGATATTCACAAGTTTTGGAAAGTTAAATAAATTATAGTATACCTGCAAGATGGAATATTATATTATCGTTTAAAACTACAGCCACAGGGGTGCCTGGGTGGCTCAGTCGGTTAAGCGTCTAACTCTTCATTTCGGATCAGGTCATGATCTCATGGTTGGAGAGATGCAGCCCCTCATCAGGCTCTGCGCTGACAATGTGAAGCCCGCCAGGGATTCTCTCCTTCTCTCTCTGCCCTTCTCCTGCTCACACTCTCTCTCTCAAAATAAATAAATAAGCATATTTTTTTAAAATTAAAATAGGGACTCCTGGGTGGCTCAGTCGGTTAAGGATCCGACTTTGGCTCAGGTCATGATCTCATGGTTCATGAGTTCGAGCCCCGCATCAGGCTCTGTGCTGACAGCTCAGAGCCTGGAGCCTGCTTCAGATTCTGTGTCTCCCTCTCTCTTTGCCCCTCTCCCACTTGCACTCTGTCTTTCTCTCTCAAAAACTAAATAAACATAAATTTTTTTTAATTAATTAAAATAAAATTAGGGGTGCCTGGGTGGCTCAGTTGGTTAAGCATCCAACTTCCACTCAGGTCATGATCTCACAGTCTGTGAGTTCAAGCCCCGCATCAGGCTCTGTGCTGACAGCTCAGAGACTGGAGCCTGCGTTGGATTCTGCGCCTCCCTTTCTCTGTCTGCTCCTCCCCCGCTCATGTTCTGTCTCTGTCTCTCAAAAATAATAAACACTAAAAAAATCAAAATAAAATAAAATTATAACCACAAAAATGTTTTTATGATTTAGAAAAGTGTTCATAATATGTTACAATGTGATCTGAACAGTTTCTACAAGCATAATGATGATTGTCGTTTAAAAAAAATTTTTTAATGTTTATTTATTTTTGAGAGAGAGAGAGAGAGACAGAGTGTGAGCGGGGGAGAAGCAGAGAAAGAGAGAGGGAGACACAGAATCGGAAGCAGGCTCCAGGCTCCGAGCTGTCAGCACAGAGCCCAACGCGGGGCTCGAACCCACAAACCGCAAGATCATGACCTGAGCCGAAGTCGAACGCTCAACCAACTGAGCCACCCAGATGCCCCGGTTTTCATTTTCTTTTAAAGAAAGTACTGTATTTCTGGACTCATCTTCCCTCTCATAGGGTAGCAGAAGGTACTCCCAGACCCTCCTCCCAGCAGACTCTCTTCTTCCAGGTCCTAAACTGCACTCCTTGGTGACCTCTGTTCCTCCTCTGACTTTAGGAGGGCAGATAGACCCTCACGCAGTCTGCTTTGTGGCCAGCCAAGCCACCCACGGGACCCAGCCCCCAGGAGACGGCAAAGTAATGCTTCAGACTTTGCCCTTGGCAGAACCTATTATCTCAGTCCTACTACCTACGTACGAATGCTGGCTGATGACCTTGGGCAGCTCGCCATCTGAACCCAAAAGTACGCTCCAGGGAGGCAGGCTCTTTCCCGTCCGCTATTGTGTCTCCAAAGATTCGGGATTCCTCCTGAACGAATGAGTGAGCGAACGGTCGTTTCTTCTGTGAAGTGCGGGAAATCAACCCATTTCGCGGAGTGTTGCGAGAAGCAAATGCACTCACATGGGTGACAGGCCCGCCCAGCGGACGCTCTTCAGACCCCGGTGCTCACCCCGCACCGAGCTGGCCACGCGCGGGGTCCCGGGCTCCCTGCTCGCCTGCAGCGAGAGAGCTTTGCTGAAGGTTTAAATGGTTTCGCCTCGTCTCTTTGAGTTTTCCCAGATGGTCCGAAACACGTGGCTTTCTTCCTCTTCTTCTTCTTTGCCTTTTGGTTTCCTGCGAATCGATTCTGCCGCTGGTGAAGGGCAGTAAATTAATAACTAGATTTCCCCCCACGACAACAAGTCCCACAACTAATTGGCTCGATATCTCCCTGTTGCTGTATCACTTTGGGATTTTCTGGGTGAGATATAAATAAGCCAATTCTATTAATAAGCCATTTGGCCAAGGGAAGAAAATACACTTCCGAGATCCCGAGGGGCCCGGGGAAGCCGCTCAGTGGCCCATGGAGCGAGGCACTTGATTACAGGAATGAAGCATGCCGCCTCTGTGCCCTCCTCCCTGCAAATCTGTACTCCCGGCAGATTCCTCTCGGTCCTGGGGGGGCAGGCAGAGGAAAGCTTTGTTAAGTTTAAAAATTATAATTTAGATAAATCTGTGCATTCATTGGCCTGAGCGTGTCTCTGGAAAATAATAGTTAGCAGGGTAGAACCTGCGCATTTCAGGGGCTTTATTGTCTCCTTATAATTAAGTCCTGCACAGAAATCCAATTACAAATGTTCTCAATCGCCCTGCAGCTAAGTGCTAACAGAAGAGGGGAGGAAGGCTCCCGGACTTAAATAACTGTGGATAAAAATTAATATCGTGGCCGTGTTGGCTAATTAAAAGTGCCGCCTCTATTAGCGGACCTTTATATTAATAAATGAGACTGTTATTATCATATCCGACAACCAGGCTGCTTATCAAGTCTGCTCTGTCAGCCTTGCTCTTGAAAGCACAAGTTCATTGCCCTGGGTGCAGGCTCCTACGGGAACAGAGGGGAGGACTCCGTTCTCGCCAGGCACTTACCGAGCTGGGCGCCTTGGCATACACTGCCTGTGTGCTCCTCCCACCAGCCCTGTCTGGGTTTTGTCATGGTTCCTGCTTCCCAGTTGAGCCAACCGAGGCTTCGATGTTCAGTAACTTCCCCTGAGAAGAGGCAGAGCAGGATTCAAACCTGCAGCCTCAGGACCCGGAGGCTGGCACTCGTCACGTTACACGAGCTGATTTTCCTGGCTGGCTGGGTGGGGCGGGTGGAGGTTTTTCACAAAGTATCTGTACCTGGAAGGTGGAAAACTTGCCCTCGGTAGGTCTGGCACATTCCTTTGTGGCCCCTCGACTTGTTGATTAGTCCTGTGCTGTGGACCAGGCACTGTCTAAGCCCCGGGCCACGTGGCTGGCCCCGCGCTGGGGAGGAGAGCAGGCGTTCGTGATGGCGGAGAAAGCAGAGGGTGCCGTAGGACCCCACCAGGAAATAGCCAACCCGGACTTGGGGGATAGCGGAGATTTCTCGGGGGACACGGCATCTAAGCTGAGCTTGGAAGAAACCCAGGCCAAGTAGCGAGACAAGGGGGAGGAGATACCCAGGCCAGGAAATCCCATGTCCAAAGGTGTGAGGGAGGAGCTGTGCCTGAAAGATAACATGCAAGGAGTGTAATGAAAAACCGGGTAAGGCTGAAGAGAGAAGCAGGGCCAGATCACATCAGGTGAGGCCTTGCTGCCTCTCCTCAGAACTTGGGCACAGCTTACCCAAGGGCAGCTGAAACATCTTTGAATCATTTTAAGCAGAAAGCGCTGTGAACAGAACTGCGTTTTGTGTCCATGTCTCCGGCAGGAATGTGGAGATTACCTGGCTACAGTCTATCCTGGAAGCGAAGGACCAGTTAGGGACAGTGCAGGAGGGACAGGAGCGGCTCCATTCAACAGCTGTGTGGTCAGCGACTGAACGCGGGGGCTGCGTCAGGAAGTGGGAGGAGTCACATCCGACCCCGGTTTTCTGGCTTGAGCAACGTGGAGGGATGCTAGAAGATGGGAAAGAGAGGATGAGAAGCTGCTCTGGGTGAAAGACGTAAGGCGCATTCGGTTCCTGTGTGGCCACAGATGAAATCATCCAGGGGGAGTGGCAAGAGGGGCCAGACAAGTCCTCAGTGGGCTTTGTTCACCCTCTCATCAAACACCATGCATCTTCTCTGGGCAAGGCACTCACGTCTTGTTACCAGGCATTTCTATCTATTAGTATACTATGTCCTTGATGACAAGAGGTGAGGAACTTCCAACCTAGGCTAGGTGTCCCCCAACCCCCACAGAAATGTCAAATTTATTATTTTTTAATGTTAAATGTTATTTTGAGAGAGAGACTGTGTGTGTGTGCGTGTGTGTGTGGGGGGGGGGGGGGGGTGAGCAGAGAGAGAGAATCTCAAGCAGGTTCTGTGCCATCAGAACAGGGCTTGATCCCAAGAACTGTGAGATCACGACCTGAGCTGAAATCAAGAGCTGGATGCTCAACGGACTGAGCCACCCAGGCACCCCACGTCGAATTTATTTTGAATCACTAGTATCTATCAGAGGCAATCCAGTGAATGTGGATCAAATTCTGGTTCTGTACCCAACGTTGAGTCAGCCGTGGGTTTACTCTGAGGCCTGAGAGTAAATCATGAAAGCAGGGTGACTGAGAAAAAGTAGCCACAGACTCTCTCAGTCTCAGAGCGTATTTACATATTTAGCCTAAGTCACCAGAGCCCCATAATGGAACCCAGACCCGATCATTTTAATGTCTAAATTTCAAAGATAATAATAATAATGAATGAAATACCGACTAGACTTAACAAATGAAAGCTTTTCAGGGAAGCGGAGGAGGGAGGGAGAGGGAGGAAAGATAAATATCTGAAAACAACATCTTGTTTTTACAAAGCAATGGACCAGTCATTTGCCATCCATCAGCTAACAAATGCAGGAAAGTCCGGATTGATAGGAACGCTAGCAGAAAGGGGACGAAGGGCTACAATGTATGGATTTTCTCATGATAAGAAGGTTGTTTCAGCCTTCACTGAAAATCTTTCCAGAGTGTCTGGTTAGGCTTTCCTGTTCTACTAAGTCAAGCTGATTTTCTGATCCTGCTTCTGCATAGACCTGGAGCAGGTGAGAGGTGAGCCTGGCCAGAGTAGAGTTTAGGAGTTTATAGTTTCTTACACAAGATTATAAAGCATGGTGCCAGAAGGCAGATCCTCAACGCTGTGTCTGAAGAAGAACCAAGGTCAAAGCTACATGATAAGGCCAAGACCTGACCATCAACCCAAGAAGCCAGGCAAGAGGCCAAAGACCGAAAGGGTCAAAATGAGAAGTTAGGGGGTTAGGGAGCTAGAGTCAAGGTGCTAGAGAATGGTGAGTGGAGACAGTGGTGAATGAGGGAGTCTGAAGGAATCCCCGAGATCAAGGATTGGTGATATACAGGTTTATTAGTTATCTATCGTTCCGTGTAACAAGAAACCCCAAAACTCAGTAGCCTAAAACAGCAAACATTTGCTATCTCAGAGTTTCTGTGCATCACGAATCCGAGCATGTCTCTGCCGGATGACTGGGGTTCAAAGCCTCTTACGAGGTTGGAGTCAAGCTGAAGACCCGAGCTATGGCTTCCTCTAAAGGCTTTCTTAGGACAGTGGGGAGGATCCACTTCTAAGCTCCCTCCTGTGGTTGCTGGCAGGCCTCAATTCCTCCTCCCATGGGCCTCTCCATAGGCTGCCTAAGCATGGTCGCTGATGACTGGAGAAAGAGAGAGACAGAAACCAGAAACTGAGAGATTAAATTAGGAGACAGCAAACCCCCAAGATGAAGATCACAGTCTTTTTATAACCTAATCTTGGAAGTGACATGTTCTATTCATTAGAGGCAAATCAAGAATCCAGCCCATGCCAAAGGGGAAGGGATTATACAAGGAGGTGAAAACCAAGAGGCAGGGACCTCTGGGGGCCATCATAAAGATTCCCAAGCCTGGTTCATTTAAAGGGACTTTACAGGCTGGACACCAGCGTGTGGAGCAGACAATTTCTTTGATGGATGAGAATATTGCAAAATTTCTGGCTTCTTCATCATCCATATTGGTTATTGTTTTCCATGGCAGCAGATGTTGAGATAGAAGGTATAGACAGCTAAGGTAACTATTTAGCGATTTCCAGATATTCTCGAGAAGTCGACTTTTCCCCAACTCGTTGACGTCATTCTGACACTTGCAGTCTCATCGCGTCAATCCCTCCTCAAAAATTCCTCTTGTCTGTGCTACAAATTAGCGTCTCCTCTAAAAGGCACTAACCTCTAATTGTCTGTATTTTCTCACAGTGCTGCCTTGACTGATAAATCTTCTGGGAGCCGAGCTCCAATACCTAGTCAGTTGCATCGGGAGGACGAAGTCTATTTCTGACGGTGGTGCGTGAAAGGTTTCCGCTCTTTTAAAGGAGTGTGACACCAACAGGTCGAGCGGGACCTTGGGATATGACGTGTGGTCAGAGTAACCCAACCAAGTCATATTCTGGGCCTGCCCAGCCCGGCTGGATGAAGTGTGACTCCTCCGAATGCCTTGGAGAGAGAAGTGACAGGTGGATCCTTGGAAGGACCCTGAGAGGAGTGCACAGTGGGACCCTGGTTCCATGTTTTCACACTGGGACTGGGCTTTCAGGGAAGTCCCTACTGAGAAGTCACGCTACAAATACACCTGCCCATATGGTTGTAACAGCCAGGGACCGGGTCAAATTTATGGAGAAGATACAGAGAAAATGAGAGAAGAAAAGCTGACAACACTAGAGTATGAAGAAGGGAGGACGTACAAGAAGAGAAAGAAACTAGATGGGAGAGCCCACAGCAGAACTGTCTGAATGCCACCACGCCCAGCTCCGGGCCCAGCAGCCATCTCTCTCTCATGGGCAAATCCATGTAACCAATGTTAGTGACTTCCTGCTAAGTTCTAGGCCCAGAGGACACAAGGATGAACAAAATGGACATCACTGCTACTCAATCAAAGTTCACTCTGGAGGGGAAACGGAAATAGAGGCAGGACAACGAGGCTCACAAGGAGGGCATCAGGCCCTTAGGATGAAACTGTACCGACAGACATATCGAGGCCACCCCACCAGCACAGCAGAGTCGGTGGCCTTCTGGTTTGTAGCCCATCTATAGGGGACCCCGCCTGAGGAAAACGCCCCTCCAAACTTTTCTCACCCCAAGCATGGGCCCTGGCTTTGGGCCACAACCCCCAAAACCTAGTGTTGGGCTCCCGCCCTAACTCACCTCATTTCTCCCTTGGCCTCTCCCTACACTGACCATCTCTCAGGATATGGGCCTTTTCATCCTTTCCCTACCTCTTCCTTGCCCACCCAGAATCTTTGGGAGTGGCAAGAGCAAGAGAAGAAGCCAATGGCTGTCATTTGCCATGGGTTTGTGAAAGGCTATGTCCTCCCGTCTTGCTGACAGACAAAGGAAGGAGGTAGGTCCAAGAGAACTCTACATGGGCAAGGTCGAGGGGCATCTGGCCAAAGATAAGCAGAGGCCGAGCGTCCCCTCTCCCCTACTCCTCTCTTAATGGCACTGCGCTCGCTTGTGGTACTAGGAGGGCTGACCCTCCGGGCATACTACAAGGAAGACAACTCAGCTACGGAAGAAAATGGTAGCTGGTGAGTCTTTAGCTCCCAGGTAGGCATCTGGCTTTAAGTCTGCTCAGAGAACCTGAGACGTCTGTGGTTGCTGGCCTCCTCCACAGCCTCTGGAGAGGTCAGCTATCACAGCTCTGGAGTAGACTGTTGAGATAACCCCCATTTTTTCCATTCCTCACCTACTTTTATGAGTAAGACTTTCTTCCCAATGTCTCCGCCCTAAATCCCTCCCGCTCTTATCTCCTCCTACAATTAAAGGCAAAGAACGGGAGTCAGCGTAAGGTCACAGCTTCTGGACACTCTGCAGCACACAGAGGTCAAGAGCCTGAAGGCGTTAACCGTTCACACTGGAAAGCTGAGGATGCGGCCTGTCGAGTAGGACTTCGGGGGGACAGAAGGAAAGCCAGGGTGGGGGGAAGCCCCGCCAGAGGCCCTGGGACTCCAGGAAAGCTGAGGGATGCGTGTCGGTGAACACATCTCCCAACAGCCCGTAGCCGCGTGGACAGGCCACGTGAATGCGCTTCCGGGTGAAAGTGGCATTCTCCACGATGGGAGCTCCCTGGCCCAGCCCTGCCGGTGCTTGACATGGAGCCCCTCTCCGTAGCCCAGCACCCCCCTCGCTTCTCTGACTCTTGCCTCCCCTTCTCCCACCAGGGCTCTGCATGGCGAGCCATCTTTTGGCCCTCCTGGTTGGCTTGGCAAGTTGCAGACACCCTCTCCCAGAGCTCCGGGCCTCTGCGCGGCCTCCATGTGCACGTGGCTGCGATGCCCCTTCTCTTAGCTCTCTCCTGCTCATCCAGCGCCAGACGCCAACTCCTCCATCAAATGAGCCTCCATGATGCTCAGAGGCTGGGCCGCCCCTTCTCCTCTGCCCCCCAACCCCAGGGTGGTCTCCCTCCCTGATCCCCACCCCCGGACTCAGCAAAGGCGGGGGGCCGGCTCCACAAGCCAAAAGGGGTGGGGGAGAGGGAGCAGGGAGGGGAGGCTGGGAACGCAGAGCCCCGGCCCCCTCCACATCCGCTGCTGCAATCACAGCCCACCCCCAGCTGACAAAAGGCCTTGTCAGAGCCAAGGGGTCTGGTGCCAGCCCCGCCCCTTGGAGCAGTGACAGCCGTGTGCTACATTTGCCCAATTCTGCAGCTGGGCTAATTACTGTGGTTCCCGAGCTTGGGGTCCAGCCCCAAACCAAACAAATTAGGACAAAAACCATAGGCTTCTTCATCCCTCTCATTCCCAGCCAGCAATTGCTGAAGGACCCCTATAATTGATGACAATGAAATAAAACCCCACCACCTGTCCTTACTCCTAAGGACTTGGGAGCCCGGCCAATACCTCGGCCCACCCCTCCGTGGCCACAGCAACGTGGAGTTGCGCAATGCTGCATTCCCAGTGCCAGCATCACCCCGGGAACAACCTGGGGCCCGTCACGGCCCACGACATGATCCAGCCCGGAAGAATAACGCAGCTGGTGGGCGGGCTAAGAGGTGAGTGGACTTGCGGCCAGGACTGCCCCGGGGGTGGGCCAGCCCCGTGAGGCCTGGGGCTGGTGTGGATGCTGGGGGGGGTGGGGAAGAGGTGGTGTGGAGGGGATGGCAGCAGCTCGCGGCCCAGGTCTTCAGGAAACACAGAGGAAGGAAGTCCCAGGTGGACAACTCCCAGGAGGCCATACTCAGAAAAGTCAGGAAAAGCAGGAGTAAAAGCCAGCAGTAAGGCCTGGAAGTCAGTAGGAGGGCCCTGGCTTGAACATCTAGGTTCAGGGACAGAAATTAAAACAAGGACCCAGTGATGTACAAGACCTGGGTGCTAGGGAAGGAGATCAAAACACAGGTTAGGCAAGGCTCCACCAGCAGCGCGGGTACCTGGCTGAGATCAGATGTGGGATGTGGACGCCCTGATGAGGGTCTGGCTTAGGTCCAGAAATACGGGTGATAAAAGAGACCTGGCCAGGGGCAGAGAACCAACTTGTGATCCTGGCTTCAGGGCCCTACACTGTTCTCCAACTCTGCCTTGCACGGAATTGCGCAGAGGGCTTGTTAAAACACAGACTGCGGAGGGCGCCTGGGTGGCTCAGCCCGTTAAGCGTCTGGCTTCGGCTCAGGTCATGATCTCGTGGTTCGTGAGTTCGAGCCCTGTGATGGGCTCTGTGCTGGCAGCTAAGAACCTGGAGACTGCTTTGGATTCTGTCTGTTCTTCCTCTCTTTCTCTCTGCCCCTTTCCCACTCACACTCCAACTCTCTCTCTGAAAAATAAACATTTAAACACACACACACACACACACACACACACACAGAGTGCTGGAGTCCTTGATTCAGGAGGTCTAGGGGTGGGGGGAGCGCTGAGAATCTGTATTTCTGGGTAGTTCCCAGGGGATGCTGATGTTGTTGGTCCAAGGACCATGCTTTGAGAACCACTGCTTTAAATATCTGGGGACAAGATATAATCCTCAGGCTGAAAGTGAGTGACAACCCGGGAGCCAAGAGGAAATCACCCAAGGTAATGTCGTACCCTGAACGTGTGTATTCTCCTGTCCCTTCCACACCTCCCAAATTCGTGTGTTGAAGCCCTCACTCCAAATGTGACTGTATTTGGAGACCAGGCTGTGAGGAGGTGATAAAGGTTAAATGAGGTCACGGGCGGGATGCCCTAATCCAACAGGGTTGGTGCATTTATAAGAAGAGGAAGAGACACCAGAACGCACGTTCCCTCTCCTTCCCCTCCACCCCTCTCCCTTGTGAGGACACAGCAAGAAGGCCATCTGGAAGCCAGGAAGGGCTCTCACCGGCACTTTGATCTCGGACTTTCAGCGTCCAGAACTGTGAGAAATACAAGTGTGTTATTTCAGCCCCCAGTCTGGGGTGTTCCGCCATGGCCACGCAAGCGGACTCAGTCAGCAGACTCAGAAACCAAACAACGCGAGTAAATACTGAGACTTTGTAGAAAGAGAGAGAAAGGTCTGCACGTACACCTCCCGAGCTGGCCGCACGGACGAGCCCACCTGTGGTTTCTGCTCGTCCAGACCCACCCTCACCTCTGACCCAACTTTCTCCGTTGCCTGCATTCCCGCACAATCCTAACGAGGAGGACTTTAAAAGCTCTTTCTCATCTCCGCTCCTCTCTCCTTTTCTCTGCCACAGCCCCTGCCCTGCCCCAGGGCAAGCCTTCATCTCTGGTTCAAGGTCATGTCCTGAGCGTCCCAGCTGCCCCCGTTTCCTCTGCCTCAGTCTCCCTTCACCTCTGCCCTCGGCTCTGGCCCCGATCAATCACCCTAAAGCACAGTCAGGAGAAGCAGGGGTCGGTGGGGAAAGTGAGGACCGAGCCAGCCAGCGAGTCCCTGCGGAGGCGGCAACCACAGGTCAGGGAGGCTCGAGGAAGATTTATTGGCCACTGAACTCAGCCGGAGGGCGTGGGGTAAGAAGGCAGAGAGTGTAATCAAAGTGATATTTTATGTTCCTCCGTCTCAGGAAAATAATTGTTCCACTGGAACATCATTACACTATCGTTTTTCTACTCCTGTGCCACTTATAGGGAAATAGAAACTCACTTTCTTCTTCTTAATAAGCTGCAATTTCAATAACTCTAAAGGCTTTTTCTGAGACAGAGCCATCCTCCAGTGATGTGGTGAGGACAGGCGCCCCCTCCAGACTCCCAGGCGGGGGGAAGGCCTGACTGGCTCCTGGGGACAGCTGTCCCTTCTTCTTGATACTCTCCTTGCCTGTCATCCGGGGGACCAACTGTCCCTATTCGCCCGGGACTAAGGGGTTTTCCAAGATGCTGGACTTCCAGTGCTAAATCCAGGTCAGCACTGGGCAAACCAGGACAGTTGGTGACTCTATCTTCCACCCACTGAGGACAAGAAAGCAACATTGTGCATTTAACAAGTATTTGTTAAGTACCTACAGCATGCCAGACACTTTCCAGATGGCTGGGAAACAGGCAGATGCCAACAACCAAACACTTGCCCTCAGGAAACTTGCATTCTAGTGGAGAGATAAACAATAAACATATAAGTAAGTACGTTATAGAACATACTAGAAATGGATGGAGGAAAGCAAAACAGGGAAGGAAGATTGGCAGGGAGGTGTGGGAGGGGGCCATCTTAAATATGGTGATCAGGGTGGGCTTCACTAAGTTGGTGGCATTTGAGCCAAGTGGGAAGGGGGTGTGGAAGCAAGTTATGAGGATATCTGGGGGAAGGGCATTCCAGACAAAGGGATCGGCCAGTGCAAGGGCTCAGAGGCTGAGCTTGGCTCACATATTCAAGGAATTCCACAGAGGCCCATCAGCTGGAGCAGAGTGAGCAAAAGGGAAGGGCAGGAGAGAGGTGGAAACTATGGCCAGACACCAAGCCTTGTAGGGCTCTATAGATCACTGGGAGACCATTTGACTTTTACCTGGAATGAGAAGGAGAAAGAACACACTCTGATTTGTGTCCTCATAGACTCGTTCTGACTGCTATAGAAGTCCATCAGGAGGCTGTTACCATAACACCAGTAAGCAATGGCAGGCCTTAGACCAAGATGGTAAGGGTAGAAGTGGTTAAAAAGAAGCTGGATCGGGGCGCCAGGGTGGCTCAGTCGGTTAAGCGGCCCACTTTGGCTCAGGTCATGATCTCATGGTTTGTGAGTTCGAGCTCCGAATCAGGCCGTCTGCTGTCAGCACAGAACCTGCTTCAGATCCTCTGTTCCCCACTCTCTCTCTGCCCCTCCCCCACCCGCGTGCGTGTGCGTGCACGCGCGCACGCACGGGCACGCTCCCTCTCTCTCTCTCAAAAATAAATATTCAACAAAAACAAGAAGCCGGATTCTGGATATATTTTGAAGGTGAGGCCAACAGATTTTCCTGGGTATGAGGTGAGAAAGAAAGAAGAGCTGGTGTAACTTCCAGTATTTGAATGCACAGGGGCCACGACGAGATCTTAGAATAAATACTATACATTTCAAAGACCCAGTGCACCCTCAAAGGACTTGCACTTGAGAGATTGCTAGGTTTAAGCTGGAGTCCTAAGGTTCACTTCCAAATAAGCCCATTAAGGCTGTGGAGCATGGTCGTTAAGCGCAGAGCAGATTTGTACTCCTCCCTGGGCCCAGGGCTGGAGAACGAGCTACTCAAGGCCTAGCCTGCTAACTCAGGATAGTCCAGTGGTTAAGAGGTTGGGCCTGCACTTAAACTCACTGAGGCTCAGTCTTGTCATCCAGTGATTGTTGCAAAAATGGAATGAGACCATGTTAACAAAACATTTGGCACAGGGCACAGGCACAGAGCCTAGAAAGCTTCGTTCCTGGTGGAGAGGTGGAAGATGTGGTGTTGAAATTCTGGCAGCGGCCAGCAGAGGGCACCGCCAGCAAAAGACAGTAGCGCTGCGCTGCCAGGGAGACTGGCTTATTTGCCTTGGATCCGCTAACCCGGTGAAAAAATAGACTAGCTTCCCACAAATAACAGGCTGGGATTTAGATTTATATCCCCTCACTGCCGAGATCTACCGCTGTGAAAAATGGATCTCCTATCTTAGGGTTTCTCTTGCTCAAAACAGCCCCCCCAAGCCCTGGCATTAGAGGGGAATCATGCAACTGTCTCCACCATTAGCCCGTTCTTACCTCCTCCCCAGGACCCTGCAGGATACCCAGAGACCGGATGACTCCTCCAGTACCCTGGGCGTGGGGAGGCTAGAGACAAGCACAGATAAGGTTTGTCCAATTTGTTCTGGTCCCTGGAAATTCTGCTTATCTCCTCTCCCATTGCTTCATCACATTGCCAAAATTACCTCGATAATATATTTTTTAATTTAAGAATTCATTTTCACTTCACGAAAGAGGAACACTGCAGCCAGATAAGAAACTCCATCTGTCTTCAAGAAAAAGGGTCGTGGATTTGGGTGTCACGAATCCTGTAATGTCTTAAATTAAGGTGCCACTTCTGAATGCTTTCTTCGTATTTATGAAATGATTATTCTACAGAGGTGCATTTAATATTGTTAAAATAATGATTGTGCATGTTTAATACATCAATTTAAGTTATTATCTCCCATGCTATAAAATGTGGGATAATTTCATAAATAATTATAAAGCATTTACAAATGGTGCCTTAATGCAAAGCATTCTTGCTAATCCTTTATCTTTCACAAACACAGAAATAACAATTAGGTTCCTGGAATGAAAACGGGAGGTTATGTTCTAGAATGTGTCACCTCCTCACTGAATGCAAATAAGGAGACAAGGAGAAGAATAAAAGACCTGGATAGAAATAGCATGCTTCCCCACTTCTTGACGGATGCAAGGTGTCCGCATTTTCATTATTCTAAGCACTGGGCCCTTTCTCCGCGGAGACAAGGAGGGCTTGCTGCCTCAGGGTAGGGGCAATTCTTTGAACCCTCTTGGTAATTTATTTTGGGAACTAGAGAGGCCTAGCCGCAAGGTTGGAATAAGAGGCATTTACACACACACACACACACACACACACACACACACACAGGCACACACACACGCATGCACGCACATGCACACAAGCAGGAGAATGGACGTGACATCCCCAGGTTCCTGGAAGTTTGATCCAGGTCTTCAACCATTCCAGAGGACAGGCTGAGTCACAAGTCACTAGAGACCATATATGATGAAAGAACTTCCGTTTGGTCTTTTTGATCAAAGAACTTCCATTTTCATCTTTTAGCCTGCCTACCTATAATACAGACTTAGGGAGGCAGGAGATACCCTCAAGGAGCTTACATTCTACAAGAAGACGCTGAACGTTCACATTTAAATTTACAGAGATAGCACAGAACTGAGGTTAAATTAGCTAAATTAAAATTGGGTTGATGTAAAGTTAATCCAGGAAGGCTTTTTGAAAGAGGTGAGATAGACCGGGTCACAGATCCATGAGATCAAATAAATCAAAGACAGGCTGAAGATGCGAAAGAGACAGTTCATTTAACGCCCATGTGCTCGTGTGCACACATGTACACACACACATACACGTGGTGAGGACTGGCTGTGTACCTAAAGCAACAAGTGATTCAAGCCAGGACATCAGGCTTGATCAATCCTGGGAGATATTTTGGGATAATGCTCTTTGAACCCCACCAAGCCAGCCTGTCTCTCAATGGCTGGACAGTGACAGAGGTGACTGAGTAAAAGAGAAAGGAGGTCCCAACCAGCCCATGAGGCACCCTGCAGCTGATCCAAACGCCAGCTCTGCAGGAACAAACAGCTCCCTAATTCAGGCAACCGTCTTTTTTTCTTTTTTTTTCAACGTTTATTTATTTTTGGGACAGAGAGAGACGGAGCATGAACGGGGGAGGGACAGAGAGAGATGGAGACACAGAATCGGAAACAGGCTCCAGGCTCTGAGCCATCAGCCCAGAGCCAGACGCGGGACTCGAACTCACAGACCGCGAGATCGTGACCTGGCTGAAGTTGGACGCTCAACAGACTGCGCCACCCAGGCGCCCCAGGCAACCGTCTTTTAAAGCCAGGTTGTGAAGGAAAAAACAGAAGGGGCAAAACCTCAAGGGTCCTGATGCTAGGACACCAGCTCCCATATGGGTGCCTTGCTGCTATCTGCATATCAGCAGAGCTAAAAGGAGTCCCAGTTACAGACTGCCCCCAGATCTGGGGAGATGGTGGGGCAGGGGAGGCTGATCGAGATTAGACGACACTCAGCGGACCGGCAAGCCGGGCTGTGTCAGGCTGCAGCCTTAAAGAGGAGGTTACCCACAGCTCCCGAGCAGACCGGGAAGCAGGCTGCTGTCACAACTCGGAGGGAAGGCCCTCAAAGAAGCTGGAGGCCACCTCCTCCACTCCTGTCCGTCCCAGGGCCGGCAGGAAGGGCCAGGAGACAAGAGGGACTGAATTCTTACAGCCAGGCGGGTTCCTGAGCCCTCTCCCCTGCAAAAGATGGATCCATTACTAGGAATCCATGTTGATTGCGCCTTTCTCCTCCCACGCCTGCGCCCCTCCACCACTATTTTGACCTTGTCTGTAGAGGCCCCATCCAGGTTCTCAACACTCAGCTACTCCCAGCCCTGGCAACAAGGCGCTGGGGGCTGACCACACACAAAAGAATGACCTTCTCTGGCTCTCACACACAAATCCCCAGTCTTAGCGACCCGAGAGGCCTCATCCTATGTCTCTAGCTCCCTCCTAAGGACGTCCTCTGTCCTACAGTTACAGCAAGTCAACATTCCCAATCATGAACTCATCGAAATAGAATAGTCGCATAGCTTCAAATCACCTCCCCCCCCCCAAAGGGGCATTATTACCTGGTGGTTTTGCCACATCTCCAAAAATCCTTCGCTGCTCTTTCCTCCAGAAGGTGGAGCTTCATTTCCATCTCCTTGGGTATGGACTTAGTGACCCGCTTCTAACAAAGCATGGGAAGAGTGAGCTAGTAACGTTTCCACAGAAAATCCTGATGATCAATTATCCACAGAGGATAAAGCACGCAGTTTCCCAGGGGCAGGAAAGATTTTCTAGTTCATCTGGATACTAAGGTACATAGAGGCAGGAATACTAGATTATTCTGGAAAATTAGGCTGAAAGAGAGAGCGAGCGAGCCTTCAAGAGCTCGTGTCCCCAGTAATAAGTCATAGTGAGATCATGTGCCTCCTGATATAATTCAATGGGAAGGATCCTCCTCCCCTGTGGTATTCTTCCTAAAAACCAAAAACATGGGGGAAAGCTGAGAAATGGTCACAGGCCGGAGAAGACGGAGGACTGAATGGAACACGGTATCCTCGACGCGATCCCGGAACGGGAGACGCTCAGTGGGAAAGCTGGCAAAAGTGGAATAAATCTAGTTTCCATACTAGCATTGTACCGGTGTTAATCTCTTAGTTTGGATACATGTGCCGTGATTGTGTAAGAGGTTAACATTAGGGGAAGCTGGGTGAAGGGTACATGGAACTCTGTACTATCTTTGCAACTTTTCGGCAAATCTGAAAAAACTTCAAAATCAAAAGCTTTTGGTTTTTACAAAAGAACTCATCGTCTTGTTCCTCCCTCCCCACGTTAAAAAAAAAAAACAAAAACAAAAAGCCGACAAGACCTCTCTATCCTCACATCCCCATTTATGTTGCTTTATTTCACAAAGTCCATGTCGCAGGGTTATTTCCCTTCCCAGAACACACCGGGCCCCCTCTTGCTTCAGGAACTTTGCTCCCAACGGCTCTTTTTGAAACTTGCCCCCTGCCTTCCTGCCGCCGGCCCTGTAATGCTGGTCCAGAAGGGTCAGTCCCGGGCTCAACTTCCCCGTGAGTCTCCCACAGTCCACACTCCCCACTCTGGATGTTGGGCGTCTTTTGGTCTGCAACACTCATCTCCATCTTTAGAACTGGAGAATGCCTTTGCAGGAGGAACACTCAGCTTGGAAAGGTCCACCACATGCTCTCCCTCCCGCTTTCCCCACCTACTCCTCAAAGGCACCTCACCCCCGGCCTTGGGTGAGGACAGCACAACAGTGCCTCCTGGTGACCGGCGCGGGGCACTGCAGAGTCCGCCCCTCCGCATTCCCTGCACAGCTTTGGAGCTGGGCTCACGGCTGACCCTGGCCTCCTTTGCCCCTTCCCATTTCGGTGCACACCCTTTCTCAATGGTTTGCGGGCTTTCTCTCTCTAGCTTTTGCTCCCGCAGCCCCGGGTGCCTTTACTTCCTCTTTTTGTTACATTTGTGGACAAACTAATGGTTTTAATTGAGACCAATAAGAAGGAGCCTCATTATATAGCAAACGGGGAAGGGGAAGAATAACCGTGAGTTCCGAGCAGAAATTAGATCAAATAAAGACTCGGCCCCATCGGCTTCTAAAACCTTCGAAACCACTCAGAAACTCCATCCAGATTTTCCATAAGTCTCTCTCTACTTGCTCATCCTTTCCTATTTTTCTTCACACTCCAATGTTCAAAATGAAAAATTTCATCTATTTTTATTCAATACTATCATATTTCTCTTTTAATTACTAGCCTTGCAAGAGTATTGTTTTCTACTATTTTTCATGGCAAATGCACAGTACTTAATCTATACTACGGGTTAAATAGGTTTTTGGCAGCCAGCCCTGGAGCCGTGCCAGCACTGATATCCTTGTTGTTATGGGAAAAAGCTTCAGACAACTAATTCAAATGAATTTTTGGAACTCAACCCATTTATAAGTCAGGAACTGCCTGTGCTGCCTTGGATGGTTATTTGATTGGTTTGGCGGGGGGGGGGGGGGTAGGTCTTTTTTGTTTTCCAAATGAACTCATTCAGTGTGCAACAAATACATATTAAGGCCTATTACAGGAAGGCCCTATTCTAGGGCCAGGGGATGCTGGGGGACCCAGTCAATTCCTGCCATCGCAGAAAGGGAACCAGGTCCCCTAGACCTTGAACCAGATCCAAGACCAGGTTGAAGGTAAAGGCTGCAGGGGCAGGGGGGGCGGTATGTATTACGGTTCACCAGAGAAACATTTATAGGATATATACATATCATGAACATCATATATCATGTATAGGTACGGATACAGATATCTATCTATAACACATGTACTGAGAGAGCAAGAGGATTATTTTAAGGAATTGACTTATGTTATCGTGGAAGCTGGCAAATCTGAAATCTGGAAGGAAGGTGGGCAGGCTAGGTAAAAGTTGATGCTGTCTAGAGTCTGAAATCTGGGGCGCCCGTCTAGCTCCGTCGGTTAAGCGTCAGACTTAGGCTCAGGTCATGATCTCACGGTTCGTGAGTTCAAGCCCTGCATCGGGCTCTCTGTTGTCAGCACAGATCCCGCTTCAGATCATTTGTCTCCCTCTCTCTCTGTCCTCTCTCTCACTCTCTCTCTCTCTCTCTCTCTCTCTCTCAAAAATAAACAAACATTAAAGAGAAAACCCTGCAGGCCAGCTAGAAGGTGAGAAGCTTCAGGAATTTTTTATACTGCGGTCTTAAGGGAGAATTTCTTCTTCTTTGGGAAACCTCAGTCTTTGCTCTTCAGGCCTTCAATTGATTGGATGAGGCCCAACCACATTATGGAGGTTAATCTAGTTCTCTCAAAGTCTACTGGTTTTACATATCAATCACATCTAAAAAATATCTTTGCAGCAACATCTAGACTGGTCTTTGAGCCAACAACTGGGCTCCACAGCCCAGCCAAGACAGCATATAAAATTAACCATCACGTAACAGAAGCTCAGTGAGCCCTAAAGCCCAAAGGTGGGGCTCTTATCCTGCTCTAGGGAATAAGGTACAAGCAGAGACTAAATTCTGAGCCCGGTGAACAACGGCACAGAGAACTAGCACATCTTTCCATGTCCCCTGTGTGGTCTATCCCATGACATGCCCGCAGAGTACTGCACTGTATTGTACTCACCCCCACACTCCAACATGAGCATGCCCCCCACTTCCTCAAGACCCTAGGAGGCTGGGCAAGCCACCTGTCCGCTCTGAATGCTAACGGCAAGTTCAGGCTCGCTCCACTGGGTATCCGCCTAAAGCCAGCAAGGCAGAGCGGACAGAGTGTCTCCGCCACCCCTTCTTTCCCGTGGGCTCCTCCCTGGCATCCGCTGCACATTCACGTGTAAGAATGTGACTCTGTCCCTCAGACCCCTGAGGCGCAGCGCAGATGGCCCCCTGCCCACCTCGGTCCCCCGGCCCCTCCCGCCTCCCGAGGAGGGGCTCGTCAGCATCTGGCAGTGCCGCCTGAGCAGTCCGTCAGCCTTACACCGCTGTCACCATGAGACGTGGCGGAACGAAAACAAAAGACGTGACAAATTTGTCCTTTTCTCTTTCATAATTAACCAAAATATCTCAGCATGTAGCAAAGCACGGCTCCTAATTAACAGACAGGCAAGAGGCGATTAAGAAAAAAAGCTGCCGCCCCTCTCAACACCCCTCCCACACACCCCTCCCCTACTCCTTACCTTGCAGCACCCCCCCACCCCCCCCCAACCCTGGTAATTATATTTGCAGAAGAGAATGATATTCTGGTCAGACACGACAGACAGAAAGAGCCCAGTCCCCAGTGAGGCAATTAATATTTCACACCTGCCAAAGCAAAGTGGCCAGGGGAGGGGGAGGCGCGGGGAGGGCGACTGCGTTGTCACAAGGCCAGAGTGTGCAAAAGCCAAGTGGGGACAGGCCTTCTGTTGGGCTGCGGGAATGGGCAGGCCGGGTTGGCACAGAAAACAGCCCTTCAGGGTGTGCATAGAGTGGGGGCAGGGGACCATTGGGCAGAACAAAGGATCCGCGATTCTACATCCTCCTTGGGTACCCTCCTACCCTGTTTCGCAACTCCCAGCTCACTTATGCACTCCCTACACACTCCACCCCCTGGGGGAGCAGCACGAGATCTAAGGGGTGGGGGTGAGCAAACACAGAGGAAGCAAGCACAAAACATTCACCAGTGACCTGGAGCCGCATCCCCCCCCTCCCTTCATATGCTGCATGGGAGTCGTATACAGCAGAGGCAATGTTTATGGTTGACCCTGTCTTCTACAGGCACACATCCTCACAGCCTCTCTCGTGCTCCCCGGTGACCCATGTGCGCACACACGCACGCAGGCGTACTTACACGCACATGATCACACTCGCACGCGTGTTTTTACGCACGCACACACAACCGTTTCCAAGTCAAGCAATCAGCCGAGAGTCAGCGACTACTTATTATGTTCGAGTCCCGGCCCCCCGAGATTCTAACAAGAGCTATGGGGATGGAACTGCTGTCGATTTCAAAAAGAAAGCAGCTAATACACCCAAGTCATGCTGGCAAGTGACACGGTGTGATACGAGTGGCTTCCCGGCTTCACTGAGCACTTCCTAGTTGCCAGGACGGCTCACTAATTACTCCATGTCCCTTACCTCATTCGTTGCCTGTGAAAATCCTAAAAGGCACACGGCACTATCATATTTTATATGGAAGAAACCGGAGATTCCTGGAGGTTAGGTGTCCCACCCAAGGCGGAAAGGTAACAGAGCTGAGATTTAAGCTTTGTTGTGTCTGATGCAAAACTCGTGTCACTTACTCACTCGCGGAAGCCAAAAAGTGGAAGCAACACAAATGTGCCCCCAATAGAGGAGTGGATAAATCACATGTGGTCTAGACGTACAATGGAATATTATTCAACCTTGAAAAGGAAGGCAATGCTGCCACAGGCTGCCACATGGATGAACGCGAGGACGTTACGCTACGTGAAATAAGCCAAGAGGACAGACACCGTGTGATTCTGCTTGTATGAGGTACCTAGAGTCGTCGAATTCATACAGAACACAGAAGGCTGGTTGCCAGGGGCTGGGCGGTGGGTTGGGGGGGCAGAAATGGGGAGTTCATGTTTAATGAGTTGATGAGAAAGTTCTGGACGTGGACGGTGATGATGGCCACACAGCAACGTGAATGTACTTAATGCCACAGAGCTGCACCCTTCACGATGGCCAAGATGGTAACTTTTATGGTATGTGTGTTTTACGACCACTGGAAAAACAAAACAAACAAAACCCAAAACAGCTCGTGTTGTTAACTACCACCCCAAGGGGATAAAGAAGAACGAGAGGTCACTGCTGGCTTGGTGGCCCGGAGCTTAGCGCTTGGAGGTGTGAGGTTTGAATGGGGCCCTAAGGGAGGGACGGGCCGCCTTGGCAGGAGTTCAGGCACAGGAAGTGGCAAAATACCAAAGAAAATGCACAGGAGCTTCTGGGGCCTCCTTGGAGAAGGAAATTGGTGGAAACCACTTCGATCCAGAGGGAACAATTTAGTAGAGATGAATCTAGAAGGAAGTCCTGAGTTGAGTGAGAGGTTGGATTAGATGTCATTCAGGTTTCTTCCGGAGTAAGGATTTTAGGACTTCCAAGGACAAATTTTGAAGAGTAATTGAGTCTGACTGACGGGGAGCATCCTGAGAAGGCAAGAGGCCACTAAGGCCAGATGGAAGGCCACGTGTGGGAGGTGAGGCCAGGCTCAGATTGTGGCAGATCCATAGAAGTGGGGAGCCCTTGTACAGCTGAGCCGGGAGTGGCAGGGGACCCTGTGCCTTGAAGACACCGTTCTGACAGAGACAGAGATGCAGATGTCCAGGAACAGAGTAAAACCTAGAGAACCGGAAGGAGAGAGAGTCCTCATACGGTCCGGAGCAGCTGCTTTTGCAGACACTGGATGAGAGAAGACACAAGGTGGCTGCAAAGCTTTGTGCATGAAAAAAGAGGAGGTTTTCAACACCTTTGGACAGAGGAGGCAGCCCGGGTGGGGAAGAAAGCCAATGAGGGACGGAGCATTCATTGTGGCCTGCAGTGCAGTCCTATGCCCCAGCCAGGAATGATAATGACCATCCTTTACGCCGACGATGCTCGGTGATTCTTCTCCAGTACACATCTACGCCCCATCTGCTTCTCTCCACCCCGACTGCCGGTGCCCTGGTCCCAGGCATAGCCCCGTGCTTCCCTATGGCATGGCTGAGTGGTCGACGTGCACATTATCATCCCCAATCTACAGACCAGGAAACTAGGTTCTGGGAGGTGGAGCTATTTGTTTAAGGATAACTAATACTATTCAAAACCCTGAGTCCCCCAACTCAAAATCAGGGCAATTCTTGGGTGCAGGGACTTATGAGGACGTTTCCCTTCGTTCCCCTCCCTGGGAAGTTTATAATCCACCTGGGCTGATCCAAAATGCACGTAGGTAAAATGGACAGTGCATATCTGACTAGGGTGAAAGGCAGGTGGGAGGTTACAGGCTTTAGTGACCCATGCACACAGCTGGGATCTCATTGTGGCCCCTTCTCATAGCAAGATCATGAGATCATGGAACATTCCTTAACGACCTTCAATATATTCATCTGTAAAACAGCTGTCATTTCTTCATTTACCCACTCTTTCCACCGGTTCATTTAGTCAAAAGTAAATACTGTACAGGGCATTGTACTGGGCACTGGAGACTGAACTCTGAACAGGACAAGAAAGGTCTGCCCTCAAGAAGCTTCTGTTCTAGGGGCACCTGCAAGGCTCAGTCAGTTGAGTGTCCAACTTGAGCTCAGGTCATGAACTCAGAGCCCCTGCATCGGGCTCTGTGCTGACAGCTGGGAACCTGGAGCCTGCTTTGGAGTCTGTGTCTCCCTCTCTCTCTCTGCCCCTCCTCCACTAGTGCTCTCTTTCTCTCCCCCCACCCCCGCCTCTAAAAAAAATAAATAAACATTAAAAAAAATTTTAAGAAGCTTCTGTTCTAGTGCGTGGGGTCTGGGAGAGAGTAAAAAGGGGCTGTGCTGTAGTCCAGGCAGGAGACAAGTCTTGGAATTGGGGGCCGCAGTGGGGATGGAGAGACAACAAATGCAAGTTACCTACTAGAGGTGAAATTGACAGACCTGACTGATTGTTGCAACTTTAGGACCAGAACAAGAGGCAGGGGAGGGGGGAGGGACCCCTATTATAAGAATGAAAGGGGCGCCTGGGTGGCTCAGTCAGTTAAGCATCGGACTCTTGATTTTGGCTCAGGTCATGATCTCACATTCGTGGGATTAAACCCCTCATCGGGCTCCCGCCTGAACACAGAGCCTGCTTGGGATCCTTTCTCTCTGCCCCCTGCCCGCTTGTGCGCGCGCGCTCTCTTTCTCTCTCAAAATAAATAAATAAACATTAAAAAGTAGAATTAGAAACAGCATACGTGAAATTCTCAGCATAACACCCAACACGAACCGCTGCTCCAAGATGGTGGCTTTGCTTCTTGTGAGCACTGAGGCACTAAAAATGAATCAGAGAGTAGTTTCTGCGGAGGAGGGCTAGAGAAGTGGAGAACAATTTCTGAGGGAGGTGAATTCTGAGCGAAGTTTAAAGCAGAGGAGAGAAGCGGATTGACGTGAGGGTGTCAAGAATTTCTGGTGGGAGGCAGAACGGAATGGACCAAACTCAGGTTTGGAGGCGAGAACCGTGAGCCATCAGACTTCAGAACCAATCGGGGTTGCGTATATGCGGCTTGGGCTCAATACACCAGTAAGATGTATGTAGCACTTTAAAATGAAGTCAAACCAAATCCAGATCCTCAAGACGAATTCCTGACTCCCCTTCAGGTCCGCGAGCTTCGATTGGGAGATGTTTGCCCTCCATTTGCAGACTCTCCCCTTCTATGCTCCTAAAGAAGGAAAAACAGAGCCTAAACGGCCCCAAGACGCTGGGGGGTGAGGGACCAGGTGGGCAGGCGGGGACCAGAGCCCGAACCCAGAGCCATGTTAGCGCACCCGTAGCCAGTCTCCTGGGAGCGTCTGCTAAAAAGCCCACTCAAGGGCCCTTCGGGATCTTTCTCTTTAGCAACTGCTGCCCACGCGATTTCTGCTTCACTTCCCGTCCCCCACTCTCTGAAGGCTGCATTGTCTAACTTGGCAAAGCTACTTGAGCCTCCAGTACAAGTGTCTATCCCGGGCCCACCAGCACCCCCACCGCAGCCCCCACAGGCCTGGATGCTGCCGTCTGTGCGGGCAGCAAAGGCCCAGCCTTGTGGAGGGAGTGAGGACGTGGCCGGAAGCAGGTCCTCCCACAGCAGGGGACACCTTCCCAGTCGTGGCTGCCCCCTATTCCTGATTCTGTGGCCCAGCGCTTCTCCAGGTAGAGTCCACAGATCCCCCGGGGTTCCCTGAGACACTTTCAAGGGTCCTTAAGGTCAAAATGTTTTTATAATAATAAGACATTATTTGTCTTTCTCAAAGGGGGTTGACATTTGCACCATGGTGCGAAGGCAGTGGTGGGCAAAACTGCTGATGCCACGTGAACCAAAATATTAGCATCAAATTGAACTAATACTCATTTTATTTTTTTCCTCGCCACATGCTCACAGTAAAAAAACAAAAACAAAAACAAAGCCAATTTTACTTATGGACGTTTCTTATGAGGCAGTGGAAATCATTAATTTTATTAAATCTCCACCCTTGAGTACTTATCTTCTTAATATTCTGTGTGACTGAGAAGTACACATTTCCTGCTGCATATTGAAGCCCAGTCCTCGTCTCAAATAAAAAGCATTTGTGGGATCAAGTGGAGAACTGAGCTAGTTACTCCTTACACGAAACACCATTCCTATTTGAAAGAACTGACAAGCTATGGTTATCCCGACTTGTGTTTTGGTAGAGATTTTCTCGAAAATGAACAAAATGAGATAGAAAATCTGAAAGACCACCCAAATGCCGCCAGAACCGATAAATGAATTCAGGAAAGTCACAGGATTCAAAGTCAACGTACAGAAATCTGTTGCATTTCTATACACCAATAATGAAGCAGCAGAAAGAGAAATTAAGAAAACAATCCCATTTACAATAGCACCAAAAGCAATAAGACACCTAGGAATAAACCTAACGAAAGAGGTGAAAGATCTGTACTTTGAAAACTATAAAAGACTCATGAAAGAAATTGAAGACAACACAAAGCAATGGAAAAAATATTCCATGCTCGTGGATTAGAAGAACAAATATTGTTAAAATATCTGTACTACCCAAAGCAATCTGCACATTTAATGCAATCCCTATCAAAATACCAACAGCATTGTTCATGCAACTGGAACCAACAATCCTAAAATTTGTATGGAACCGCAAAGACCCTGAATAGCCAAAGCAATCTTGGAGAAGAAAAGTAAAGCTGGAGGCATCACAATTCCAGACTTCAAAGTTATATGACAAAGCTGCGGTGATCAAAACAGTATGGTACTGACACAAAAATAGACACGTAGCTCAACAGAAAAGAATAGAAAACCCAGAAATCAACCCACAAGTATATGGTCAATTAACCTGTAACAAAGCGGGAAAGAATAAATACATATGTGTGTATATATATGTGTGTGTGTGTGTGTGTGTGTGTGTGTGCGTGCATGCATACGTGCAATGGAATATTATTTAGCCATTAAAAAGAATGAGCTCTTGCCATTTACAACAACATGAATACAACTAAAGAGTATAACGCTAAGCAGAGTAAGTCAGAAAAAGACAAGTACCATATGATTTCACTCATGTGTGGAATTTAGGAAACAAAATAAATAGACAAAGGGAAAAAGAGAGAGAGAAATCAAGAATCAGACTCTTAACTATAGAGAACAAGCTGATGATTAACAGAGGGGAGGTGGGTGGGGAATGGGGGAAAGGGATGATGGGGATTAAGGAGCACACTGGTTGTGATGAGCACCGGGTGATGTATGGAATTACTGAATCACTATATTGTACCTGAAACTTCTGGAATTAAAATTAAAACTTAAAAATAAAAGCTGTTGAGGCGCCTGGGTGACTCAGTCAGTTGAGCATCTGACCTCAGCTCAGGTCATGATCTCACGGTTCATGGGTTTGAGCCCCGTGTCGGGCTCTGTGCTGACAGCTGGGAGCCTGGAGCCTGCTTTGGATTCTGTGTCTCCCTCTCTCTCTCTGCCCCTCCCCTACTCGCACTCTGTGTTTCTCTCAAAAATAAATAAACATTAAAATTTTTTTAATAAAAAACAAGTTGTTGGTTTAATTACACAACCAAAAAACGAAAGGGAACAAAATGAGCCTGTCACTTAAACCAATTGACAAATTTGTGTGCGATGATAAAATTTGGCTTTCATGTGAAAATTAGAATTTTGGAAAAACGTGTCCTTGTCACCATGAACTGGACGGCTTCCCCAAATTTGAAATCTTTCCTGATGAGGTCAGTGGTGATAATAACAAGTCTGATGGGTTTTTTTTTTAAATCTTGTATAATGAAATGTGTCAGCATTTGGAAGATCCACATAACTCAATGAAATAATAATTTCCAAATGTCCAATGCACGATTCTACAAGATCATGCATGTATAAAAGAGCCATTGGAAATAGAAGAATCACCAATATATTTTCATACAATACATACAATTGAGTACAAAGGGTTCATTGATATGGTTTAAAACTCTGCATTGCAAATAACCTTTAGGAAACTGCCCTTTATTGGGGCACCTGGGTGGCTCAGATGGTTAAGTGTCTGACTCTTGGACTCTTGATCTCTGCTCAGGTCATGATCTCAAGGTTCACCCCCACATCGGGCTCTGTGCTGACAGCGTGGAGCCTACTTGAGATTCTCTCTCTCTCTCTCTCTCTCTCTCTCTCTCCCTCTCTCTCTGCCTCTCCCCTGCTCTCTCTCTCTCTCTCTCTCAAAATAAATAAATAAACTTTTAAAAATGTAAAAGAAGAGACTGTCCTTTTTTGAGTTTTAGTGTAATATCAAAACTGAATAGCCACATTCTGATAAAAACGATTAAAAACTCCTACCTACACATGTGGATGGAGCTGGACTTCCTTCACATATTTCATCCAAAACAGCGTATCCCAACAGATTGATTGCAAAAGCAGATGGGATCCATTTAGACACTAGAGAGATCTGCAAAAATGTAAAACAATGGCACGCTACTTACAAATTCTTTGTATTTTGGAAAATATTTTTCACAAGGCAATGTTATTTATATTAACACGTAAGAGCTGTATTACTGTTAATTTTTAATAAATTGAAAATAAGTGTTTTAAAATGTCCGCTTTGGTTTCCAGTACAGGAAAAGATTGCCTTAGAAATACAACCCGCATAAACAAATGCTGCTTGGAGCCCTTGATGCTTTTTAAGAGAGTGAAGGACTCCTCAGACCAGAAAGTTAGAGAATCCCACTCTACCTCACTATTCCCCACCGCCACTATCACCTCTTCTTGGGCCTGGGGCCCTAGTGTTCTCCATGCTTCCAAGCCTCAGCTCCCAGATCCTAATCCATAATGTCTGACCTAGACCATAATGCTCCCCCTGCCTCCCCAGGGATTCCATTTCAAGGTAGCAGATGAGGACTCCAACCTTCTGTGTGTCCCTTGTCCTCACCATCTACCCCTGCACGCTCTCTCTCTCTCTCTCTCTCTCTCACACACACACACACACACACACACACATGACAATGTGTGCTCCTATAGACAATAAAGATCCAATTATTCCTTGGAGTAGCCTTTGATCCTGGAAGAGTCAACTTCTCAGGCTTTATTTTCGTCAGCCCCAGATGTTAATGGTTACAGGCATCCTCCTCAGATCGTTGTGCAAATTAAGTGAGACGGTGTATACTAGATTTTTCCATCTGCGAGCCCGCTCTCCACCTTTCCACGCCCTGCGCTGAACCCCTGGAGGGAGGCTTTCAGTTGGGTTTGGTCAATGGCAGGCACTGGTGGGGGATGCCAGAGGGCGGCCGGAGAAAGAGGCTGGAGGGCTTGTCTCCCTCCTACAGGGGCACACATGTGTGCACACCCACAGTTGGGCAGTGTCCCTAGAGGAGGCAGAGCTCCTGTCGGACAGCCTCTCACATGGGGCGTCTCCTTCTCCCATTGTCCTCCAGGCCCCGGGATGGGCCATCTTTGGCCCTGAGGTGCCTGACCACTCCTTGTTGATTTCCTTCAACAGCTCACCTCTTTCAAATAGCTCCTTCCTGAAATTCTTCTCAATTACGTTGTCTGGGTGTGCCATTGAGTTCCTGCAGGGACTTTGAGAGATCCAGGTGTGAAATGCGGTAATGGAGGACATGTCCATACCAAAGAAATGTCCTTTTCTTTCTTTTTAAAAATTTTTATCTTTCAAAAAAAAATTCAATGTTTATTTATTTTTGAGAGACAGAGACAGAGCATGAGCAGGGGAGGGGCAGGGAGAGAGGGAGACACAGAATCCGAGGCAGGCTCCAGGCTCTGAGCTGTCAGCACAGAGCCCAACGCGGGGAGCAAACCCACAGACCGCAAGATCATGACCTGAGCCGAAGTCGGATGCTTAACTGACTGAGCCACCCAGGCGCCCCACTTTTTCCTTCTGATCTCAAGTCTTCTGTGACCACTGGGCATCCCCAGCTCCTGGCTCACCTTCCTAGGAAGGAAAGAGGAGACAGGGATTTTTATCTCACTCAGTGCGGATTATTCTTAATGCCACTTATGTCCAAGGCGCTGCACAAGGGGTTTGCAAAGAAACTCAAGAAAAGGAACAAGAATCCTGTCTTTATGCCTTTGCTCCTGATGTTCTCTGTACCTCCAGTGTTCTTCTCTTTCCATCAGTCAAAACCCTCAGACTCACCTTCTTAAGAGAACTTTTCATATTCCCCAACCATAAATAATGTCTTTCTCCCCCAAACACCTCTTTTAAGGCACTTATCTCTTTTTAACTTGTATTATTCAATTCGACTCAACACACATTTATCCAATGCTTATTTTACGCCAACCCCTAAGCCAGACAGTAAGCAGTTCAAGGAAAACTATTTACAGTACCTGCCCTAGGGGAGCGTGTGCTCTTGCTGTGGAGACAGAAACATAAATACTTATGATGCAAAGGGAAAGAGGTCATAAAAGAAGTTTATACAAAATTCTATAGGCTATGGTTAGAGGCAACACTATGGAAACATCTAGATAGATGTGGGGAGATCAAGAATAATAGAAGAACAGCAGGACCCTCTTCAGGGAGTAGGTTCAGGGAGACTAGAGATCTCAATCTAAGAGAAGCCCAGTATCCAGGCAGCCAACTGACGCAGAGTGCAGGGACAGCCTTGTCGAGGATGCTTGCTACATCAGTGAGCCTGAGGCCACCCTTGGGTCCTTGCTAGGTCTTCTCATGGCCTGCAGGGGTGACATAGGACCTTCCTGTGCCCCGGTGAACAAACTCAGAGCTGCCTGGTGGGCTAATGGACCAGCGGAGCCTTGAGGTCTGATGGAAAGGCTACTTACAGATGCGTCCCACACAGAGTCACAAAACTGGACCATAGATGTTAATGGTGAATTCCAGCATGAGGCCCCAAACAGCTAGTTGGGGCCTCAGGGGTCATCAGGCCGGGCACCAGCCCAGATCAGCCATCCCGCAAGAGAGAGCAGGCCATTGGGAATGATGTTGCGTGAGTCTAGAACATCCTTCTCCCCACGGCAGCATCGGGTCTTATCAAACACAATGAAGAGGACCAGGGAGAAGGAGAAGGCATCTCCAAGAAAGAAGGCATTTACCCAGAAAGAATGAGTCACCAGTTCCTGAAAAGATGGCAAACTAGCATAAGCTGCTGGCTTCGTCACCCAAAATTAATGTTGGAGAGACGAGAGCAGAGAAAATAAGTCGTGTATCTGAGGATCTAAACATAAAACTGTGAGAAATCCCTGGGAGACAGAAGGCTCCTGAAAACTGGGAATAGTTGTGTGTGTGAAAGGCACAGGTGGATGGGTGAAAGGGAACAGAGGGGGAGAAGCCCCATCGGGAGACTAGGTGGGTTCTCCAGCTCTGGTCCTGTATGCCCTCCCCCCCCCACACCCACACCCTCACCCACTCTCTCTCTGTCTCTATCACACACACACACACACACACACACACACACACACACACGAGCTTCCTCGAGATGACCATTGTCTACTTAGGACAAGCAGCATCACAATCCAGACCTCTGGGATTCCAAAATTATCAGAGAAATCTTAAAACTCTGCTGGAGTAAGAGTTAATGGGGCCAGCAGTGTGCTTCCAGGTGCCCTTGGGTGCTCCCTCATCCAGGCGCTCTCTGCCTTGGAGCTCATCCCCTCCCCTCTTTTTGAAATTCACCAGAAGGTAACAGACTAGGATTTCAGACCCTCCCCCTACATATTACAACAGAATAACTGTATCCCCAAGGGAACATAAGTTTACAGGTCAACATAATTTGACCCTTAGGAACAATAACACTTAAAAAAAAAAGAGATAACAGGGGCGCCTGGGTGGTTCAGTTGGTTAAGCCTCCGACTTCAGCTCAGGTCATGATCTCACAGTTCCTGAGTTCCAGCTCTACAGCGGGCTCTCTGCTGTCAGCACAGAGCCTGCTTCAGATCCTCTGTCTCTCTGTCTCTCTCTCTCTCTGCACCTCCCCCATTTGTTCTCTGTCTTGAAAACAAACAAATAAATAAGTAAATACATAAATACATAAAATTAAAAAAATTTTTTTAAGAAAACAACAAACTGAGCATCACGCGTCCCGTGAAGCAGGATAATTGGGACAGATGGACCAAGATCTTAAAATGAGCATAATAAATATTCTGAACAAAAGAGACACTATTAAAAGATATAAAGCAGCTGGAAGCCATAAAAAATAAACTAATAGAAATATTGTGGGGGCGCCTGGGTGGCGCAGTCGGTTAAGCGTCCGACTTCAGCCAGGTCACGATCTCGCGGTCCGTGAGTTCGAGCCCCGCGTCAGGCTCTGGGCTGAAGGCTCGGAGCCTGGAGCCTGTTTCCGATTCTGTGTCTCCCTCTCTCTCTGCCCCTCCCCCGTTCATGCTCTGTCTCTCTCTGTCCCAAAAATAAATAAAAAACGTTGAAAAAAAAATTAAAAAAAAAAAGAAATATTGTGTGTAAATCATAATCGAAATAAGTAGAAGAGATAAATAGCTAGATGGATAATCCACAAGACAGAATATGTAAGTTGGAAGATCCCATTGGGGAATCCTCCTGGAAGGCAGCAAAGAAGATACGAGGATAGAAAATTTTAAAGTAACTCTAAGACAAGTTGTAAGCACACAGAAGTACTAACATCCAGATAAGGGAATTTCAAGAAAGTAGGGAAAAAAAGAGGGGAGGAGATATTTGAAGAAATAAGAGTAAAAGATGAGGGGCACCTGGGTGGCTCAGTCGGTTGAGCGTCCAACTTGGGCTCAGGTCATGATCTCGCAGTTTGTGGATTCGAGGCCCGCGTCGGGCTCTGTGCTGACAGCCTAGAGCCTGGAGGCTGCTTTGGATTCTGTGTCTCCCTCTCTCCCTGCCCCTCGCCTGCTTGTGCTCTGTCTCTCTCTGTCTCTCAAAAATAAATAAATGTAAAAAAAAATTTTTTTAAAGATGAAAGACCACAGACTGGAAAGAGTTATAGAGTCCCAATAGGATAATAAAGAAACACGCACACCTAGACATATTTTGGTGAAATTAAGAAATCGAAGACACACCAAAAAAGTCTAGGTTTCCAAAAAGAAAAACAAGTCATCTAAAAATAAGTTAAAGACTCAGATTTTATCAGATTTCTTAATAGTACGTTGGCTATAGGAACACACAGAGAACTTTTTCCAAAGTATTAAAAGAACATTGTACCTAGGATTTTATATATAGCCACATTGTCATTTATGTGCACGAGTGCCACCAAGATATTTTCAGGCATAGGAGGTTTGCCACACAAAATCCCATTTTGATAACTCTCTTGAAAGCGCACTCAACTAAAAAGAGAAATAAATCCAGAAAAGCACTGCAAGAGAAATTTGACGGAAGAATGATCAAATTCCTTAGTAAAGCTTGTCTAAAACAGCAAGTATCAACAGAAGATTAGAAAAGAAAACACATATTTACAACCTTCAAAACTAAGGTTTTAGATATTAGCAGGCACATAAACATAAGTGCAGATTTTAAATTGAAGACAACCACCGTAATAATAAAATAGAAGATACAGCTTTTAAATAAGCATAAGAAAATGTATCTCTGTAATGGAAACCGTAAGAGAAGAAAAATTTTTAAAAAACAAACATAGAGTAAATGGAGAATACGAAATAACATGGCAGAAATAATATAGAAACAGGCCTGAGTGCAAAAGGCAATTAATTATATGATAAAGGTGGCATCTCCAATCACTAGAAAAAGGTGGAATATTAAATAAAGGATGTTGAGGCAACTGGATAACCATTTGGAGAAGAGAAAATTGAAATCATACCCCACACTCTGAAAATGGATCAGTCATATTTGATGTATCAATGAAACTGCACAAGTATTAGAGGAAAACAGGCGAATTGCCTTATCATTTTGGATTGGGCAAAGGCTTTCTCACGAGGACTCAAAATTCAAAATCAATGGAAGATAATTCAACTGCATAAAAAAGCCTTTTACATGGCCCAAATCACCATAAACAAAGCCGAAAACACATTACATACTGCGAAAATATGTGCAATGCACAGCACAGATGCAGAGCTAATATCTTATTATGTAAACAACTCACAAACATCAAGGAGAAAAAGTCCAGGCTAAACCAAAGAAAGAGGGAAGGGGTTGGGGGGTGAGAAGGAGACAGGGAAGGATCCTTAAATATATTCAAAGATCATTAGAATATGAAAAATGTAAATTAAAACTACATTGACGCCATTCTGCAACTCCAAGATAGGCAAAATTTCAAAAGCGTCATAAAACATTCTGTTGACAAGGGTATGGGAAGACAGGCACTCAAAGTTACCACTGGCAGGAATGCAAAATGGTACAACCCCACAAAAGGGATTTGACAGTATCTGACACAACTACATATGCATTTAACCTTGACCCACTAATCCTATTTACATTCATTCACTCTGAAGCTCCAGCTCCAAAAAGTAGGAAACAAGAGGTGCGCAAGGTTATTCATTGCCGCATTATTTATAATAACAGATTATTGGGGACAATCTGTGTATGTACATGCAGAACAGATTGGTAGAATGTCTTTGTATGTCTATACCTTGGCATAACACGCAGCTGTAAAGCTGAAAAATATCTTTATACTTTGATGTGGATGTGAAGTGATTCCCAGGATATTTTTATGTAAAAGACTTGGATAGTGTGCTACATTTTTGTAAGAAGGAAAGTGTAGAAAGAATACATGCCCATTTTTGTAAAAGAAACATAAGAAGGATAAATCGGTGAAATTGGTTACCTGCAGGGAGGGATTCAAAGCAAGGAGTAAGTGCTAAGGGAAGGACAGAAACTTCTCCAAATGTACTGTTGGTATGGTTTGGATTTTTGACCCATGGAAATATTTTACTACACACAAAATAACATTAAATCATGGCACATGGAGGAACGACCCTGAAGTTGAATGTAAACAGAAACAAATGAACCTACGTGTATCTTAAACTGATAAGATAACTAACTATACAGAAGGGAAAAAATTCAACCCAATTAACTTTTGGGCATGGTATTTGGGCTGTACATTCTCAGTGAGACATTCTCTAAAAAATAAGAGCGGCAAAGAAATTTTGAACTTTATCCAACAGTATTGTTTGGTGGTGGTATGGGCATGGCTATTCCAAAACTATTTTGTACGTATTATGACAATGAGCAAATGAGTAAATATACTGATGTTCCTGAGAACCAGGGCGGTTGAAAACCTGTCGGAGAGAATCACCGTGCAAGAATGAGAGACACATAAGGAAGGGGAAAAGGAGAGAAAGAATCCTCCTGTAGTAGTAGATTGGAATTAGAGGTGTGAATATCTGATTTTTTTTTAATGTTTATTTTTGAGACAGAGAGAGTGAGCAGGGGCAGGGGAGGGGCAGAGAGAGAGGGAGAGACACAGAACTCGAAGCGGGCTTCAGGCTCTGTGTTGTCAGCACAGAGCCCGACGTGGGGCTTGAACTCACGAACTATGAGATCATGACCTGAGCTGGAAGTCGGACACTTAACCGACTGAGCCACCCAGGCACCCCTGAATACCTGATTTTTTTTTAAGCATTTATTTCTCCTCAAATTTATTGCAATATAACTGAGGGACACTAGCCGCATATACTTAAAGTATGCAATTTGTTCAGTTTTGACGAATGTACATTCAAACAAAACCATCACTACCAAAAAGGTAACATTTCCATTATTCCTGAAAGTTTCTTTGTACTCTTCAACATCCATCTCTCCTGTACCTCTGTCTCCATGAAACCACTGATCTTTTTTCTGTCATTATACAATAGAGTACATTTTCTGAAATGTTGTAGAAATAGGAGGATAGGATATGTATTTTTTCTTTGATTCTTTCATTAAACATGATTTGAGGGACGCCTGGGTGGCTCAGTCGGTTAAGCATCTGACTTCGGTTTGGGTCGTGATCTCATGGCCCGTGAGTTCGAGCCCCGAGTCAGGCTCTGTGCAGACGGCTCAGAGCCCGGAGCCTGCTTCGGATTCTGTGTCTTTCTCCCTCTCTGCCCCTCCCCTGCTCGCACTCTGTCGCTCTCTCAAAAATAATAAACATTAAAAAAATTTTTTAAATATGATTTGAAATTCATTCATGTTGTGTATCAAAGCTCATTCCTGTTTATAGTTTTCATTCCTAAGATTGAAATGGCTCTGTTATTATGTTCATATAAGCTTGTAATTATTATATCTTCCTAATGAATTGTCCTTTTTGTCATTATGAAATGTTCATCTTTATTTCTAGGGATACTCTTTATCTTGAAGCCTATTTTATCTGGTCTTAACATGGCCATTCTACCCTTCTTATGCTTACTATTTGCATGACATCTATTCACTTTATACCCAGCTGTATCTTCGTAGGTACAATGTGTCACCTGAAGGCAGTGTATCGTAGGGACTTGCCTTTGTATCCATTTCTGCCTTTTAATTGAAGGGTTTAGACCATTAGCAATTAATGTAATTATTAATATTGCTGGCTTTTACTTCTACCATTTTACCATCTGTTTTCTGTTTTCCCCTTTATTTTTGTAACTTTATCCTCCTTTTCTAGTTTTCCTTGGGATTATTTACATAATTTTTAGCATTCTATTTTAGTTTATCAGTTTGCTTACCTATTTATTTATGTATGTATTATTTTTTTAAAATTTTCTATTATGTCTATTTATTTTGAGAGAGAACGAGAGACAGAGTGCAAGTGGGGGAGGGGCAGAGAGACAGAGGGAGACACAGAATCCGAAGCAGGCTCCGGGCTCTGAGCTGTCAGCACAGATGCGGGGCTCGAACCCATGAGTGCAAGATCATGACCTGAGTCAAAGTCAGATGCTCAACCGACTGAGCCCCCCAGGCACCCCTGTATGTATTAGTTTTTTACAGAGAGACAGAGAGAGAGAGAGAGAGAGAGAGAGAGAGAGAGAGAGAACGTGAGGGACTACAATTGAGGGAGAGGAAAAGGCAGAGGGAGGGAGAGAATCTCAAGCAGGTCCCACATCCGGTGTGGAGCCTGATGTGGGGCTTGATCTCACCACTGTGATGAGATCATGACATGAGCCAAAATCAATAGTCAAGAGTTGGATGCTTAACCAACTGAGCCACCCAGGCGTCTCTAGCATTTTATTTTAATTTGTCATTGGCATATTGGCTACATCTCTTTGTATTATTTTGTACTTTTTTCTCTAGAGATTACAAATATATACTTTCATATTTGAGTAAAATGTAGAAGTTTTGCAATCATATAGACTCCCTTATTATTCTCCTCAACTGATCTTTATGTTATCATTGTCATTTGTATCATATCATCATGTAATCTTTGCTTTTGGTGATGACATGTGTTTTAAAAAACTTAAAAGGAAAAAAAAATGGTCTCTTATACTTACCCAGTTATTTGTTTCTGTTCCTTTCTGGTTTTCTTCCTTCATTCCTCAAGACCCAGCTGTCTTTTGTTATCATTCTCCTTCAACATGATGAATTTCCTTTAACAATTCTTACAATACAGGTATTCTTGTGACAAACTGTCTTAGTTTTCCTTCATGTGAAAATAGCTTCATTTTGACTTCATACCTGGAGGATATTTTTGCTGGCTATAGAATTCTGGGTTGATGGTGCTTTTCTTTCAGCACTTTAAAAATGATGTTCCACTGTCTTCTGACCTTCGGGGTTCCAATGAAAAATCTCCTGGCGTTAGAATTCTTGTTCCTTTGTATGTAAAGTGTAGTTTTTCCTCTAGCTGCTTTCAAAGGCTTTTCTTCACCTTAATTTTCACCAATTCGATTATGATGGGTCTACGTGTGGTTTTCTTTAATTTTATCCTGCTTGGGGTTCATTAAGCTTCTTGAGTCTTGAATCTATCAACATGAAATACAATAAAAATTCAGTAAGATATTAATGGGAGCCTGAAGCAGATACAGTGAGGGGCCAGAAGAGAAGCAGTCGGTTCTACCAAGTTGATGAAGGGAAAGAGATGCCTGGGAATGGATGTGAGCAGGCATGCAGAGCGTGGGAGAGGCGGTCTAGACATAGGGACAGTGTGAGCAACACCGTGCCGTGTGACCATGCAGACCTCAGCTCCTCATTCTCCAGGACTCTTCAACTTCACAGTACCTTTTTAAAATGTTCTTTCTTTCTTTCTTTCTTTCTTTTTTTTTTTAAATAACCATCTGGCTTTGTTTTGTGAAACTCTTCTTTTTTAATGTTTATTTATTTTTGAGAGAGAGAGAGGCAGAGCGTGAGCAGGGAAGGGTCAGAAAGAGAGAGAGACACAGAATCTGAAGCAGGTGCCAGGCTCTGCGCTGTCGGCACAGAGCCCGACGTGGGACTCGAACCCATGAACCGTGAGATCATGACCTGAGCTGAGGCCAGAGATTTAACCACCTGAGCCACCCAAGTGTCCCTGTTTTGTGAAATTCTTAACGAAGTCTCCAGGAGGGACATGGTTTCTCACTCTGTCCTGCCTTTCAAGGGTACAAATAGCATTTCTCCTTTTCCCTGTATCTTCTGAGGAGGTCTAACAAGGGGCTTCACAAATTAAAACAAGCAAACAACACAAAACAAAAACAAAAAAACGGAAACACCGCTATGCTTTGGACAGCATGTGGGGACTAATTCTGGTTTGTCACTTTATGAAAATACAGTGGCAGAACAAAGAAACTCAGTTTTTCCTATTAAAAAACCTGCCTTTTTAGATAGTAACAAGTTAATTGGTTGAAGCAGTTTGACTCTTAGAAACAGAATAAGTAAAAAAAAAAAAAAAAAAATCATTTTCTCACCCAAACTTATACCAATTAAAACTAACCCTCCAAACCTTAGAAGTTTATCCAGCATTAATTACTATATTTAAGGGGCTAAAATTAAGTGCTTTGTTGGTTTCTCCAGATAATTTACATATCATTACTTTACAATTCATGTTGCAATGATTTTTATTAAAATTAGTAAGTGAAAATGGAATAATATTACCTCTAAGCTTTCAGGATCTTAGGGTCAGAGCCATTTAGTTTTTTCTTCTTTAAAATTGTAATTGTCAATTTAAAATATATATATATGTAGAATTTAATGATTTATTTTAAAAAGGAAAGCATGAAACAAAAATGAGTTAGTATTTACAATTTCACTGGGCTTGCATCAGACCCACAATTAAGGCTTTATAATACAGAGGGCAAGAAGAAAAAAACAGAGAGAACCAGAGAAAAATCAGAGTAGAGAAGAGAAGGGCAATTTAAATAAAAAAAAAAAAAAAGGAAAACAGAGGAAATGACATTAACTTGGTTGACCCAGCATCTTCAAATGTATGCAACTGTGGAGCTCAGAGAACAGCCGAGCACCCACTGGTGCTCCCGGGGACACAGTTTGGGAGACTCTGGCTACAGGCATCCTCGAACCGCCCCCAGGAGTAGCATGTGTCATTTGTGCAAAGAGCTTGGAGTTCAAAGACAAAGACTGGAGCACTTGCTGGGAGCACAAATCGCCAACAGAGGGAAGAGGCCCTGGGTGACGACAGTTCGGTCCACGGCACTGTCTCGCCCACTCTAGACAAATGCACCCACCTGCCATGCTCCTTCCATCCCCACGTCGAGACATCACAGGCACAGGGGCAGAGCGGCCTGCCCCAAATTCCTCAGATGAGGTTGGAGGGGTGAGGATGGGGGTGTTTGTCGTCCATGTCACCGTATGTCTCTAAGTGGGGAGGGGGGTGGTTGTTTCTGGAGCAGAGTCTCCTCAGAAACCCTCTCGCCACCCACATCCCTCCGCAGAGAGGATTTGGCCGGTGTGACATTTCCTGACAGCTCTGACAGGCCTCAAGGAGACAATTAATGCCTCACAGCTGCCTCTACTAGGGAAGGTGCCGGAAGAGGAGGAAGGCGGGGAGGGAGGGAAGTGTGTAAATTTGCAAAAAGTTTTGAAATCATAGTAGAGAATAGCGAGGGAACTGAATCAAAATCTTCAGAGGCATTGAACAGATGCCTCTTGGAATCCCCTCAAGGGCCGGAGAGTGGACACCTGAGGCAAACTTATGGCATCACCACAGAGAGAGGCTAGTAGAGCCTCTGTCGGAGCTTCTAGAAAGAAAAAGAAAGCTGATGGCAGAGCCTGTCTCCCTGGCCTGGATTCCTGGGCTGTTGGACCTTGAACCCTGCCTGCCTCATGCACGGGGATAGAAGGAGTCTAAGGTTGCAGGTGCCCAGCTGTCAGGGCCGGGGAGAGGGAGGGCCGCCCCTGGGAAAGTGCTTTCTGATAAAAAGTCAGACAGACAGAGAGATGAACGGGACTCCTTCCTTCCCAGACACCCCCACGTCTGCCCGGGCAGACAGATGGGCCTTTCCTCTGGGCTTTATAGATTAATGCGTCCTTCTTATCAATTATGGAGACAAGAAAGTGTAATTTTCTCCCCATGTTTATACTGTTCAGGATTAATCTGCCTGTAAATGGATAATCTGTCAGCTTTCCGAGACACTGAAGTGGGTAGGGGGTGGGGCAGGAAATGGGGAAGAGATTTACCAGTGGGTAATGCCATCTGCTTTATTAGGTTGTTTTATAAACCTGACATTCAATTTGTTCTGGAGGACTCGGTGACAGATTATTCTGTAAATTCCCAAATAATTACGATAACCGGAGAAAGAGAAAAAAGGGGGAGAGGAAGGTGGGTTTGGAGGGGTGGGGGTTGCCAGCACCTCTGTGAGTGATGGTTCCAGGGGACAACAACATCTGTCCCCAGCCCCCTCTAGGGTGGGGGGAAGTTGACAAAAAGGGCCTGGGCACCCTTCAACCCCTGGTCTCATCCATTATCTCCCTTCCCCCATCTTCCAACATTCAGAGTCTCTGCTCTCCCCAACAAGATGGCGAATTCAAGTGAGCCAGGATGGTGTTATCAGGGTGTACATCATAGACTTTCTCCTGTCACCTGAGTCTGAATCCCGGGGTCTCCTTACTAGCTAAGCGAGCTTGGGCAAATGACTTCAACTCTCTGCGCCTCAGGTTTTTTTTGTTTGTTTTTTTTTTTTTTTGCTTGTAAAATGGAGACACCACTGGCACTTACCTCCCATGGCTGCTACTAGGATCAGATCAGTTCCTGCATGGAAGGCACTTAGACCAGTGCTTGGGGCAGACTGAGCGCTGTATAAACTACCGTCTATTGCATTTTTATCCCACAGACCCGAGCCTGCTGCTGACCATATAGTATGATCTGGATAGATACCGGATGGTTGAGTCTGAAAAATCAGAATGGGAGAATCAGAATCTCAGTGCTGATAAGCCCCTTAACAACCTGAGCCTTCACTACCCCACCCCACCCCCCACCCCGCCATCCCCTGCCTGAACACTGCCGGGGACAAGAAGCTTTCTACCTGCCATGCAGGTGGCTAGTCCCATCTCAGTTCAGTGAGTCCTCAAATAAAGACCAAACCTGCCTTCCCCTAGCAGAGCCCTCCCAAAGGGTTAACCCTGCTGGGTTTGCAACGGGAGGCAGGGGAGAGCCCCTCTGGTAAAGCATAGGCTTGATTATGAGCTCTGAGAGCTCGTTTTTCAGCAGAATGCTATTCAATTACCCCGTGCACGCTTATCTTTTAAATTTCCAAATGCTGCCTTCCACGGCTCTGTAATCTTATTTGCCACTTGTGCGTGGGGTGGGAGTGGGCGGGGGGAAAAGAAGCCACACAGTGTGTGCCCATCCTTGTGTTCTGGGGTACGAGGGGGTGGTCACGGATCCCATGCAGGGTGAGAGAGGTGGCAGGACTGGAATCCTTATTGCCTGCTCTCTCTGGCCACCTCTGTCCCTTTGTCTTTCCAAGCATAGATGTGTTGCCACAGTTGGTTACCCAGATAGAGAGGTTCAGGGACTGGAGCCACTCTCTGCCATTTGCTGGCTTTACACTGGCATTTACTCAGACCCATCTTCTATTAAGGGAGCGCTACAGGAACTTACAACTATGATCAGAGGACATAAATGTGGTGCTCACTTCCTTCAGTGAGTGTCCTGCCTTGCCACCAGGCCCCCTCGGGGACCTTACGAGTAGCCACCCTTCACCACCTGCCGTCCTCCCAGAGTCTCTGGCTGAGCTGACCAGTGAAGGCAGTCTGTAGAAACTGGAGGAGGTGCCTGCGTTTTCAAATGTGCAGACACCAAAGCAAGGCTGCAAGCATCACGAAGGATCGGGGAAGCATGACACCATCAAAGGAACAAAGTAAAGCCGTAGTAATTGACCCTAAAGAAATGGACATCTACGAGCTGCCTGACAAAGAATTCAAAATAACTGTCTTAAAAAGAAATGAAAAGGCCAGCCACAGACTGGGAGAAAATATTCACAGTTTATACATCCGACACAAGACTCACCTCCGGAATATACGAAGAATGTTTGTAATTCAATAATAAGAAAACAAACAACTCAGTTTTAACATTGGCAAAAGACGGCACTCCCAAAAGAAGGTAGAGAAATGTCCAACAAGCACGCTAAAAAGGTGGCCAACACCTGTAGTTAAATTAAAACCACAATGAGATACCACTTTGTACTCAATAGCGCAACTCAGATATTAAGAGTAGATGATACCAAGAACTGGCAAGGCTGTGGAGGAACTAGAACTTTCATACGCTGCTGGCGGGAATGCAAAACTGTACAACCACTTTAGAAATGAGTTTCACAGTTTCTTAAAAAGTTAGACACACACCAGCTCTTCAGTTATCACGTATTTACCAAAGAGAATTGAAAACACGTGTCCGCACAAAGATTCGTATACAAATGTTCACAGCAATTTTATTTGCAATAGCCCACGACTGGAAACAACCCAACTGTCTATCAACAGGTGAATGGATAAACAAATTGTGGTACGTCCATACAATAGAATACTACTTAGCAGTGAAGAAAAGAGTGAACTATGGGGGCCTATATAGCTACCCGCGTCAATCTCAGAAGTGATACGTTGAGTAAAAGGAACCAGATACACCAGAAAGGACATTTTATGTATGTCTATGCATATGAAGTTCGAGAACAAGCGACATGACTCTGCGGCGCCGGAAACGGGGTCCAGGATTTCCAGGGGTAGAGATGGGAGCCTGACGAGGAAGGGGAACAAGGGAACTTTCCGCCGTGATGGAAAGGGTCATTGCTTAATGGCAGCAGTGGTTCCGTGACTGGATTTATTTGTCACTGCAAATCAAACTGCACACATCACATGTGCGCGTATACACGGTATGGTATATTCCTCGATGAATAAACTATTTCTCGATCAGAACAAGCGAGGGGAGGAGGAGGAAAGCCCAGAGCCCACGCTGCCCCCATCCTGCTGTTCCATCATCAAACAACACGCTGCAGGTCTAACCAAGGACAGGGAGCCTTTACGTCAGAGTTGTTGTAAAGATTCAGAGTGGCCTCAAGCATTTAGAACAGAGCCTGGGGACAGCGCACAGTAAACGGTGGCTGCTGATGTGACAGCTGATGGTGGGCTGAAGCCACCGGGAGAGCAGGAGAGCGAGCTCAGCAGGCAGGAGGCCCGGGCTGCGGGAGGGAGCAGAAGAGCCGGCGAAGGCCAACGTCTCTCAGGAAGGATCCTTCCTTGCCTCTTCCAGCTTCTGGGAGCCCCAGGCGTTCGTTGGCTTATGACTGATGGTGTCCCTCCAATCTCTGCCTCCATTCCCCGCACGGCCGTCTTCCCTCTGTGCCTCTGTCTGTGCCCATATTTCCCTCTTCATATAAGCACAGCAACCACATCGGATCCCCCCCCCCCCCGACAACTCCAGTCTAACCTCATCTCAGCCTGTTTACACGGCACGGAACAGACCCTACTTCCAAATAAGGTCCCATTCACCGGCACCAGCGGTTGGGACTTGAGCATATCTTTGCGGGGGACACAGTCCAACCCATAACACCGGGGCTCTGCCCTACACACTGAATGTATCTGTGAGGATGGTCGGCGTACACGTGCGTGCAGGCGTGCCTTCACACGTCCGTGCAGTGCCCGTGTGGAGCTGTACGCGTGCTGTGCACACCCGTATGCTCTTTCCGGGTGGCCCCAGGCACTGGGTTCTGTGCGGGAGTCTCAGGTTTATATCAAACATGGGAGTTTCCGTCTTTAACAACGGGCTGGGTTTCTCCCCAGCCCGTTCTGAGATTCCTCACCTGCCTCCGGGCCCCTGCGCTCACCCGCAACACGATGGGTTTTCAACGGCTTCTCACTAATAAAACGGTTATTTCCTGACTGACACATTCCTTCCTCTAATTATACACTTACGTCCGCCCCTGGCTCATTCAGGAGAAGAGACAAAAGGCCCGGGACCCAGGCTGACTCAGGGCACACACGCTCACACGCACACGCTCACTCACACGCTTTCACAAGGAGCAGTCAGGGTGTGGTTCTCAGAGTGCGTGATGGACCCTGGGGGCCTTCTTGACCGAGATACCTACCTGCAAAACTCCCCAGAGCACTTCATGGCACCAGAGGCTTCTACCAGAGCTGCATATGTATTTAAAGACCCAAACATAGGGGCGCCAGTCGGTTAAGCGGCCGACTTGGCTCAGGTCATGATCTCGCGGTCCGTGAGTTCGAGCCCCGCGTCGGGCTCTGTGCTGACAGCTCAGAGCCTGGAACCTGTTTCAGATTCTGTGTCTCCCTCTCCCTGACCCTCCCCCGTTCATGCTCTGTCTCTCTCTGTCTCAAAAATAAATAAACGTTAAAAAAAAAAATTAAAGACCCAAACATGAACATCATCATCTCAAAACCCGGTAAAAATTAGGTAAAGATCCCAATAATAATCCATCCCGAAAATGTTACTGTAAGGCTGAGGCCAGTTTCTCTACCAGCAAGTGGGGGCAGGCGGTCGGCATGTCACTCCGCATGGCCTCGAAGCCACTGGACAGGGCACCCAAGCCACAGAGTCTCTCTGCCTCCTTTCAAAGAAATGCAGTTTAAGAAAGGGGGAAGACAGTTCAAGGCCACGTATCAACCTCCTCATTTTACGGAAAGAAAGACTGAGACCTACAAAGTAATTCAGCGTTGCCGAAGCACAGGGACCCAGTGTCTCCTACCGGATCTTTCCTGCACAGCGTTCTTTCCTCCTCACCTGCCCCACCCACTCCATCTCTAGGGCTTTGGGGGTGAGGGTGGTGGAGAAGGAGGATAGAGGAAAGACTCCCCTCCCCACCCAAGAGGGCCACAGGAGAGTGTCTTATAAGGCTCAGAAGTCCTCCTTCCACCTGCAGATTCCTCCATAGCCCAGTCCTCCCTTCCGGAAAGTCCATGGCACCCACCGCCTGCCCTAGCCGGCTCCGATGAGCTGTTTAACCCAGAGACACTACTGCTTCGGTGCTTTGATCCTGTAGGCACCTGCGGCTTTTTCTTCTATTTTTCACTGCAGGGTGGATGCTGGGTTTTCTTTCCTTGTTACAGGCTGTGGTCGGGCTGCCCACTGCCTCTCCAAGGCCACCGGATGAGGTCCATCAATAGGACAGTAGCAGCAACTGGATTTGGGATGCCTTTTGCAGAAGGGATTTGCACCAATTCAGAATCGGTGTTTTCTACAAGCCTCTTTTTTGGAAGAGGTTGGAGAGGAAGATGATGTGCATGAAAATCACGGACGTACATATAGAGATGATGCTAAGAGGCACGTCTCACCTGCCCGGTTGAGCAGCAAGCTTTGAAGGCAGGTCCTCCTCTTATATGTCTGTGTCCCCCATAGCACCCAAACACACAGTGAGGCATCTGCTGGGGGATCTGGGACAGTCACTTCCCCTCTCTGGGTCTTAATTTGCCCCTCTGTGTGGCGGGGACTTAGATCTCCCATGAGGTCACCCAGTCTCGACGTTTCTTGAACATCAGTGTCACCACCCAGAGTCTACACCGTGAGCCTTTCAGACACATGCTCTGTCACTGGCATCTCCCTCCGCAGGAAATCCTTACAGACCCCTCCATCACAGAGTGCCCCGCTAACCACAGTAAATGCGGGTATGTGCAGCCAGGGCGGGGGGGGGGGGGGGGGGGAAGGAAACACCCTCTAATGGAATGCCTGACTTCTGCAACAGTGGCCCAGCCTTTGAGGGTTCCTATCTCCAGTCCCTGAGTTGCTCTCCTCCCACCAAAACTCCCCGCAGTGGATCACGTCCATCAGTGGGGACGGAGTCGAGAGCTGGAAGAGCCCATAAAGAGGAAAAGCCCTAACGAAGCTCTTCCCTGGCAGACAGCCCGAGAAACGCAGGTGGAAGTGAACAGAGGCAGAGGCGAGTGACGATTTTCAGGACAAATCTTTCTATCTCTGATGAGGGAAAACACATTCCAAAGTAACTGCCTGAGACAAGAACAGGGTGGGACGCAAGCTGACGAAGGACAACTCAGAATCAGGAATTAGGGGAGGACTCAGCACACGCGGCTAGTGAGGGTGAATTTCAAGGGAACTGTAGGCAGTGTGGCTCCCTGAGCAGACCGGGGCACGTAATTCTCGTTCCACTCTGGGGCTTCACCCTTCTCAGCTAAACCCTCCCTTGTTGGAGTTGCCCTTGAGACATCCTTGTGCCTCTAGCGACCCCTCTGCCCTCACCCCCACCTTGCGGAAAGCTTGCCTCCCTGGAAGTGTGACTACTCCATACATACTATGTCTTTGTGGGTGGGCAGAGCGGGGGTGGGGGGGGGAGGGGGGGGGGGGGGGG
>NC_064813.1:33905554-33937630 GCF_023721935.1 Panthera uncia
GGGGGGGTGAGGGGGGGGGGGGGTGGGGGGGTGGGGAGTGGTATCCACCCCCACCCTTTAAAGGTCCAGGAGTGGAATTTGTGGGCTGGGCCCAGCTGGCTCTTTCTTCTAAGTCTCCACTCCCCTGCCATCCCCTCCCTCTACCCTGCGCAGCAGAGTTGTTTTGCCAGCAGCGCCTTGCTCAAGGTCAGGGAGCGGGCGGTGGTTCCCAGCACTGCTATCACCTGACATTTACTTTACAGGCTGTTGACTCCCAAACAATACAGTGCATGCCGATTTGCAGGGTACCTTCCGTCTAGTTTTCCAGTAAGCCATTCTCACCAAACAAACACGCAGGGTTCCCCTGGCCCTTGCGCGGACCTGGAAAAACACAGCGCCTGGCGCAGTTCCCAGAGCTGGGTTCGCGGGTCCGCGGCCGGCCAGCGCCGGCCACGCCATGGCGCCCAACTTCCACGAGAGGGCAGCCGCGGGCCGCAGAACCCCCGACCGCGCCCGTCTTCCTGGGCCGACTCGCCTGCGCCTGCGCAGACCGGCGGCCGCTGTGGCCCAGTGCCCGGCCCGCGCTTCCGGCCGCCGGGGCGGAGCGGGCTGCCGAAGGGCCTCCAGCCGGAGCAGCGGTTCTGGGTCCCGGGAGGGAACAATAGGCGGATTTCATCCGTCGGGGGCGACCAGCCTTCCTCCGAGGCCCCCGAGACGCGATAAGAGGAGTGAGCTTCGGTCGTGGCCCAGGGGTTAGAATTTCCGCGCCGGCTGACCTCGGGGCTCGCAGGCCTCCCCCGCCGGCCTCCCGCTCTCCCACCAGGCCCAGGGCCCCTCCCGCGGCCCACCCTCTGCCAGTCTGGCTCTGTTTTTTTGAGCAAGGTCGCCTTGGCCTCTCATTTCCGGAGGTCGCACCGGCCAGGGGTCCCCGGGAGCGGGCACGGGCCACAGGGAACGTCCAGTTAAGGGAGCCCAGTAAAGGGGCTGTGGGCTGTGGGCCCTCACTGCGCATAAAGACCTGCACGGTCAGAGCTGGAAACGACTTAAAGGATCGGCCAGGCAGCAGTGAAGAGGGAAGTACATGAGTCCAGGTCACGAAATTTGCCAGGGAGGAATAAATCAGACCTTGTCTGTTCCCTACGCAGGACCCAGTAATAGTTTCCCTACCTCTTGGGAGAAAGTGGGAGCTCCTGAAGATGGTCTCCAGGCCCTCCAGCTCCATCTACCCCTGCTTATTCTCCAATACACCCTACCCCCCCTCTTTCTACTTGGTTCTACCCCATCTTAGACTTTGCACATGCGGCTTCACGACCCCAGCCTCTCCGGGGCCCCAGCCTCTGCTGGCTGACTCCTGCTCAACGTTTAGACTTTGGCTTACACGCCATTTCCCCTGGAAAACTTCCCGTGCTTTCCCTGTGCTCCTCACATGGAACCCTACACAGCACATGCTGGGGGTAGACCCCACGCACCACCCTGTTTGTTCACTCCTGTAGTCCTCTTCTCGGCCCAGATTGTGAAAGGCCTACAGTAAGTCCACGTTCATATTATGTCCCCGGCATCTAGGCCAGTCTTGGGCCCAAGATCGGCACTCCATAAATATGTGATGAATGAATGGGCCAGAGCTAGCTTATCTAAGGCCCCAGCCTCTGGACCTGTGTACTTTTCACTACATTGCCCTTTGGCCCTTTCACTCTTGTAACTAAAATAACCAGATTTATGGTATAGAAGGGCCTATGATATAGGGCACAGGAGGGGAAACCAAGTGTCCAAATGAAAGTCACTTCCTGGCAGAATTATCACGTTCTTTGCTTTGGCGGCGAGGAGAAAAACTTCCAACGGCGTGTTGGAACGTGATGTTCTTCCAATCTCCGTATTCCAAATGGTCAGTTCTAACTTACTATTCTGGTTATTCTACTTAGAGAAATGACGTCGCCAAACAGAGATTTCAAACCACGTTCCTACAGTTTGGCAGAAGTGTTCCGGGGGCCCAATGTGCCCACTTCAATCCGAGCAGCACCATTTTTATTTAGGTCTTTCTTGGGGGGGGGGGGGAAGAGCCAAGATTCCTCTTAATGCTTCATGAAAGTTTTGAGTCCACAGCACCAAAGGATTGTGATGTAGAGGAGCTCAAAAGCTGTGAACAATCATTAACAGCTAATCATTTCAAAGGGCTATAGCCTATGTTCTCAGTAAAGTACGTATCACAACTAGCCAACATGCCAACCTGCCAACCTATTGACCCACCGAGCCCCATTCCTTTCCTTTTATATGGAGTCTGTTCCCTGCTACCCAATGGGGAGTCTGATGTTTAATGGATATAGCAAGGAACTGGGAGGTATTTTTTCAGATTTTGTTGGATTTACACAAGGAGTTGCTATGTTACTTCTTTTGTGTCCTTTATTTTTATTTTTTAAGCTTATCTGTTTATTCTGAGAGAGAGGGAGTGGGAGAGGGGCAGGGAGAGAGAGAACCTCAAGTAGGCTCGGTGCTGTGAGCACAGAGCCCAACTTGGGGCTCAAACTCACAAACTGTGAGATCATGACCTGAGCCAAAATCAAGCATCACGGGCACCTGGATGGCTCAGTCGGTGGCATCTGACTTCCACTCAGGTCATGATATCACGGTTCGTGGGTTTGAGCCCCATGTCAGACTCTGTGCTGACAGCTCAGAAGCGTGGAGCCTACTTCAGATTTGTGTCTCCCTCCCTCTCTGCCCCTCTCCCACTTGCTCTCTCTCTCTCCCTCTCTCCCTCTCTCTCTCAAAAATAAATAAACATTAAAAAAAAAAAAAAAGAGCCAGATGCTTAACCGGCTGAGTCACCCAGGCACCCCTCTTATTTATTTATTTATTTATTTATTTATTTATATTACTGGGGCATTTATTTTTTGTTCTTATATATATACTTTTCTTTGATGGCCAAGAGAAGTAAGAATTAGTGAAATTCGGCTTCCAAAGATTTTGCTATCCATACATGAAAGTTGCTCACCGGATAATTTTCTTTTTCACCTTATTTTATTTACTTTGATGTAATTATTTTAGAGAGGGGGAGAAGGAGACAAAGAGAATCTTAGGCAATCTCCAACTCTTGATTTTGATTCAGGTCATGATCCCAGGGTCCTGAGATCAAGCACTGAGTTGGGCTCTGTGCTGAGTGTGGATCTTGCTTGGGATTCTCTCTCTCTCTTTCTCTCTCTTTCTCTCTAAAGAAAAGAAAAAAGTCAGATGCTCAACCAACTGAGTCACCCAAGTGCTCTGCTCTGTTACTTACTTGAAGAAAAAGGGACAGTTGGGTATTTCATATTTCTCTTTAAAAAAAACCTTTTTTGATTAAAGCTCTAAATTTTTTTTTTTTCTTAAGTGCCCCTTCCACCCCCAAAGATGTCCAGGTCCTAGTCCCTGGAACCTGTGAATGTTACCTTACACGGCAAGAGAAATTTTACAGATGTGATTATGTTAAAGATCTTCAGGAGATTATCCTGGATTATCCACATGGGCCTATTGTAATCAAAAGAAGGTTTTATAAGCAGGAGGTAAGAGAGTCAGAGTCAGAACTGTGTCAGTGGAAACAGAGGTTGGAGTGACACAGTGCGAGAAAGACTTAGCTGAATACTGATGGCTTTGAGGCTGGAGGAAGGGTCCGGAAACCGAGGACTGCAGGTGTCCTCCAAGAGGTAGAAAAAGGCAAGGAAACAGATTCTCCCCTGGAGCTTCCAGAAGGAACACAATCCTGCCGATTCCTTGATTCTAGGCCAGGGAGTCACATTTGGAATTCTGACCTCCAGAAGCGTAAGATAGTAAATTTGTGTTATTTCAAGCTGCCACAGTTGCGGTAATGTGTTAACAGAAACAATAGGAAATTAATGCACGACCCCTCCCGGGAAAAAAGAAAATCCTGCTGTAGACCCACATTCATAGAAAGGGATGAACTGGGGAGAGGAGACAACTGGGCAAGAGCTGTTAAGAAGACAAGGGGCTCCTGCAACGCGGATAAGAATGTCAGAGGCTACCCACGTGTGTGATGTATACGTAGGTTCTTTCTTATTCCAACATGGGTATGAGCTGGCGCCACGGAGATATACGGTGCAGTACTTGCCTGTGGCTGCATCTTCTATTTTAACTATTTGTGTAGCCCTTTTTATTTCCCCTGCCAGCCTGCGCTTTTCCGTGATGGCATTCCTCGTTAGGTCCTGGTCCTTTCCTCTGCCTTGTATGAATAACCCCGCCTTGCATTTATGAGCATCTCCCACTTCCCCAAGCTTTTCTGCAGCCATTCCCCATTTTGAGCCCTACCACGACTCTCGTGGGGTCGGGCAAGACCACGAGTAGTGTTACCAATATATTTCACTGTCTCACGCAAGTTCTCCAACACCCAGGCCCTTCTGTCCCCGGTAGCCCACCCATTTTCTCTGCAAGGTGAACTCTAGGCCAGGGGTGAGAATGTGGAGGTGCTGTGGGCCTGGAGGGGTCCTGAGACTGTGAGCTCAGGGCCACCCAGAGTTACTGTGTGCAACTCCTTGGGCTTCTAACCTCTGAACCTGGAAGAAAAATGCTTTTGCCCAGCTTGCGGGTGGGGGACGGCGGGGAACTGCACCACGGTGAAACCTTTTTCACTGTTCTTCTCAAGGACGTGGAGTAATTGGATAGGAAGAAAAGAGGTCAACCCCTGGTTCGGGGCGGGGGAGGGCAGGTAGGCCAGGCTGACTGTCAGGGGTCCCCAGTCTGAGCCCCCTCCTCATCCCCAACTGTCCTACAGAGGCTCTACTGTGAAGGCAGGCAGGAGGGATAGGCATGCTTCTGGTCCGGGTTTCAGGGCCTGGCAGAAGGGAGCGTCAGAAGAAAGCGGTACCCATAATTCTTTGCATGCCATCCACATCCTCCCAGAGACAGCGGTGTCTCTGGTTAGAGACGGTTTCGGGCCATAGGTCCCCATATATCAGGGGTCTAAGCTTGCCCTGAAGCTTGCAAGTCACTTTGCCTGGATCGCACTTCCTCTGCAGAATGTGGGTAACTCCTATCCTGCAAATCGCTGGGAGGATAAAAATAATACATGGAAAATAGGAAGCACTCAAATGACAGCTCTATTATTTACAGCCAAACAAACCGAGAGGGGAAGTGGATTTCTCAAAGTTGGGCAGCTGATAAACGGAATCAAGACCCCATCTTCAACCCAAGTCTTCAGTTTCTCATCCAAAGGCCCTCCACTTCCCACAACCATCTGTGGCCCGGCGTGGGACAACCACCCTGCCCCCCCCCCCCCCCCCCCCCCCCAAGACAAATCTTCCCAGCTCGGATCACACAGAGAGAGCAGCAGGGGCTGCTTCTGCGCGCGGCCCCCACCCAGAACCCGCTGGAAGCTGAGCGCCGCACAGCTGCACACAACTGGCAACCCTCCCGGCTGGATCCCCGAAGGGCGGCGCCGCGACCCGAAACCTCTGCGCGGGGAGACGTCAGGGCGGCCGCGTGCGTCTCCTCCCTCCGGCCACTGTCCCGACCGCCGCCCCGGAGCACAGGGGCACTGAGCCGGCGGTCAGGGCGGACCCCGGAGCGGCGCCAGGCACAGCCTGGCTGGCGAAGCTCCCCGCGCGCCTCCGCTCCCGGGTGCGAGCGCTTCGAGCCGGGGCAGCCTGGGGCAGAGGGGAGTAACCGGGAGCGCACGGAGCCAGGGCGCACGCACATCTGCAAACCCGTCCGCAAAGCTCTCCCTCTGCAAGCGTGTCGGGTTCGCGCGAAGGCCGGGCGGGAGGAACCCGGGGCGGCCGGGGGAGGCCTCGCGAAGTCGGCCCGGGGCGGCCGGGAGGCGACGGGAGAGGGGCCTGGCCCGCCGCCTGCAGGGTTCAGACGGGGCCAAGGAAGCCAAAAGCCGGCCGGCTCGCGCCAGCGCCAGGAGCCAAGGCTGACGCGGGGTGCTGAATAATGTTTGGCCGGCGGGCGCAGCCCCCGGGCTCGGCGGGGACGCGCGCAAGGGGCGGGCCGCCTCCCTAGGCGCCTCTGCCCCGAGCCCGCGCAGCACGCTCCGCTTCGGGAGCGCTCCCGTCCCGGGCCCTGCCACCGCCGCGTCGGCCCCGAGGGCGGGCAGCAGGCGATTCCAACCCCACTCGGCCCCTCGGGTCTCCCTGTTCTGGCGCGTGCCGGGGATCCCTGAGCAGATCGTGGGAGGACAGGAAATGCGGTCCCACTCCCCACGAAAGCAGTCCACCCGCCCCGCGCATGTTCCCAGGCGGGACAGCCCTGGGGCCCAGCGCTGAGATGGCTTGCGCGCAGAACTTCCTGAAAGTGAGCACCTGCTTTGGGAAGATGACAAGAACGGGGAACCCTGAAACTCAGCTGTGCTGAGCCCCTGAAACTCACCTGTCGTGAGCCACAAAGGGGCCTCACACAGCCCTGTTATCCCCTTACTGTCATTAACAAGACTGTAAACATAAACAGGTTTGTATTTTACCTGGGCGCTTTCAACCCATCTTTCCTTGTTATCCTTACAGCAACCCTGTGACGCAGACAGAGCTGGTACCTATTCATTTTACAGGTGAGAAGTCGTAGGAGTGAGAAAGACCTGAGTTTCTGTGCCCATTTGCCCAGCCAAGCTCTGTCAACCAAAGGCTGACCCCCTTCTCCCTCTCTCTCTCCCTCTCTCTCTTTCTCCTTCCCTCAGCGGGAAGCCACATTTCCACCCCCTGCAACATTCTTGAAGACGGTGGCCTCTATTTCTCTGAGAATTAGGCCTTCTAGTCTTCTGCTGCCTGGAGAGGTGGTGATAGCAAGTGATGACGAAGCAGGTTCTCCTTACAGCAGGACACATTCTGTGAGTGGCCTTCTTGATGCTTTCCTTCCAGCTGCAAGGAGGATCAGCACTCCTTGCCCTGGGCAAGTAGTTCTCAAAGTCTAGTCCTCAGACTGGCAGCTGGAGCGCCACCCAGGAACTTGTAAGAAGTCCATTCGCAACCTCTGCTCCACCCCAGACCTCCTGAATCGGACACTCTGGAGGCGGAGCCCAGCAATTTTGTTTTAAGGAACCATCCAGTGGATTCTGTGATACATGCTGAAGTTCTGGGAACCACTGTTCTAGAAAAACCTCTGCGGAAGCAGACTCCGAATCCAAGAGCCTGACTGCCGCACTGCTGAGGAGGTCCGAGAAGGCAAGAAATGAACTGGTCCAGCGATCGGCAGCAGTGTGATGGGTCCATTCCTCAGATTCTCTGTTAACTCTGTGTGTGTGTGTGTGTGTGTGTGTGTGTTTGTGTGTGCGCGCGCGTGCATATGTGGGTAAACCTTTGGGGCCACATAAGAGATGGGAAAGAAATGGGGTCTTTCAGGGCGCCACACAATACTGCGTTCACACACCCACTCGACTCACACACCGAGTGTTCCTGCTGTGGACCAGTCCCTCAACTTGCTAAGGATGATCTGGATGTTCACTGATTCTTTGAGTTGGAAGAAACAGGTGCAACCAGGTCATGTCACGCAGTGGAACAGCATTGCTAGGTACGAGGAAACACGTGAAATGGACACCGTTGTTTCGTTCTCCCTGGCTGACAGGAAGCTGACCCTGACTCAGTTGAAGGGTAGAGCCAGGCTGTGTTTCCGGGAAGGGAGGGAGGGGGAGGGGGGGGGCAGGCTGCACTCCTCCCAGCTGGCCCCAGTGCTTAATGTAGGGACGGGTACCAGGTATGATTCCAACCAGTGACGGAGCAGGGAAGCTTGCTGGGGAGCGGTTGGAAAATTTTCCTCCCTGTCTGACAGGGTCACAAGAAACATGCATTTCCTTTTTTATCTCTAGGTGCCACTGCCCGGAATCACTACAGTCTTTCTGAAAAGACAGTGACACATTGGACTAGAGGCACAGGCAGCATATTGAGGGTGGCAGAGAAGAGAGTTAGGAAACACTTGGTATCTTCAGGATGTTGTTCAGCCACCAGGTTCATGGATTTGGAGAGGTGGGGGAGGGGCGCGTTTTGGGATTTTCCTGTTAAATGAGATGGATTATCTTTCTTATCTAGACCGCTTCAAGTGCGGTTTTCTTTTGCAGCCCAAACCTTCCGAATACAACGAGTGAGACCAGAATCTCCCTGTGATACACAAGCAGAAATGCAAGTCCCATGCGGCATCAGAGGGGTTATCAGGAGGACGTTCAGAGGCTCTGACAATGCTAGGCCTTAGATCGGCTGGTGTCCCGCATCTGTCTGTCTCAAGAGTTTCCGGCTCTGTTGCTCACGCTGTCGGTCCCTTTTTGTGTCTGTTGTTTCCACTTTCTGCCGGTTTCCAGGTCAGATTTTCAACAATGAGAACCGGACTCGCCTCGTTGAGCAGCACAGCTTCTGATGGGGAAGGACTTCTCATGTGGGGCCTCCTCCTGGGTCGCTGGTCAGTCTGTGCATTGGCTGTCGTTGAATCAGGGTCCTGCTCCTGGTAAGGAGGGTGGATACGGAACGTGGCCAGCCCCACTCAGCCCGAGGCAGAGGCCGTGGGCTGGGAAGCCTCCCTGACAAGTAAACAAGGCCCTTGGCAGGTACTGAGACTGACTTGCCACCACAGCCTTCTTGGGGAACAATGAAATGGCAGCGCTGAGCCAACCAGGGTCAGAGCAAAGGAATCCACTCCAACCACAACCCCCCTCCGCTGTTGATCTGTCATACACCCGACAGTCCGGGGGGGTCTGGCCAAAACGTGTGCCTGGGTGCCTCGATCTGCCTCCAGACGCACAGTCGAACTGCTCAGAGACTATCCCCACCCCGGGTGGGTCCCCGCAGGAAGGAGGCGCCCTTGCTGCCCGCCCCGAACGCGCACACCACACATGATTTTTCCATATGGCACTTTATGGCAACTGTCTGCAGGGTTGCTTTGTGGTGTGCCACATCAGGAAAGCCTTCGCGGTGCCGCCTTGCGCTGGGATGTGCCCGCAGCCGCCACGCTGACGGAACTGAGAGTCGAAGGGACAGCAAACGACCGCAGCAGAACGTTTCCTAAAGCCACACTTTAAAAAAGCATAGGGGATACCGGCAACAAGGAGCCCAAGTGTGAGAGCACGACCTCGCTTCCGCTGTGTTTATGGCATCCTGATCGGACGTGTGTTATTCTTTCCTTGAGAGCAAGCAATCACAGGAACGGAAGAGGCGCAAACTGAGTGTTTCTGTCACTTGTTAGTTCTCTATCCTCAGGCGAGTTGTTTGAACTTTCTGAGCTTCAATGTCTTTGTTGGTAAAATGCGCCTAATACTCCTTCCCTCGCAGGCTTGCCGTATTCCTTCTACGCAGTGAGGCACCTGGGAAGATGTTGAACACCTAACGTCATAATATGTTAAAGCTGCAATTCCGAAAGACCCCTCCCGGGGGCAGGTGGGCTATCGGATGACTTTGAGAGAACCATAGTCTGAATCTCTAGACCGTGGTATTGACTGAGTCCTGCGATGTCAGAAACGAGCCGTGGCTGGAAAGTGCCAAGTGGATCGTGGGATCTTGGGAAGAAGACAGCTTCGCTCATGGTCATCCGACCAGGAAATGGAGAGGAAGCCAAAGTAGCTTCCAGAGCTGAGCCCAGGTGTCATTCATCATTTTACGCTACATGGGAAGTGGGACAGGACCCGGGCCTGACACCAGCTAGGCCTCCGAGGAAAGAGTCAGAAGCCACGGTTACCAGTCAGTGAATGATGCCAGGGCAAACCACTCAGGGCATTAGGAGATGGGTCAGGAATAAGAATGGGATTTTTCGGGATTTGGGAGCCAAAGGATCTTCAGGGGAGTGATAAAGATGTTTAGGAATTCTCGGGCCTAGCATCGAGAAAGGTCAACTAGACGTCTGAGAGCACTCAGAAGTCTGGAATGGCTGCCTGAGGCCACACTCGAAGAGGAAATCAGCAGTGAGTGTTGGAGAGATTTTAGGGATCCCTGAAGGCCACACGATAGGAGTACCAGACACTGGTATTATTTAAGATGGTGGGGAGGAACAGGGCCAATTTTTTCCAGAAGACAAGAGTCTAAGGTGTTTCACTCCACCCCGCCCCCACCCCACCCCTGCACATCCTGCAAAATCCTCAGAACCATGAAGAGCCTGGGTCTGACTCCCATCCGTAGGTTACATTAAAATGCCCAGTCGGCCTTAAAATAGGAAGAGTCATCCAGGTGGGTAGGACCTCATCCTAAGAGCCCCTTGGAAGCAGAGAATTTCCTCTAGCTGGTCGCAGAAGGGGAAGTCAGGGATCTCAAGCAGAAGGACTCAAGTCACTACTGATGGCTTGAAGAGGGAAGGGGCCACTTGTCAAGAAATTTGGTGGCTTCTAAGAAAAGTAGCTTTGCTGACTCCCAGAAACAAGAGAGGGATCTCAGTCCTACACCCACAAGGAGCTGAATTCTCCAACAGCAAGAATGAGTGTGGAAATGGATTCCTTTCCAGGGCCCCCAGATGAGGGCCCAGGCTGGTCAACACCTTCACCTTAGCCTTGGGATACTCTGAGTGGGGGACCCGGTCAGATCCAGACCCAGATCCGGAGATAATAAGTGGGTGTTGTTTTCAGCTGTTCAGTTTGTAACGATTTTGTGTGCAACCGTTGGACACAAATACAGGTCAATGAAGAACACGTAGCTCAAACTTGAAGACTTAGAAATGTGTCCATCTTTGCCTCGTTTCGACTCTGGTTCTTTCCACCTGTTGTTTACCACTATCTTCTTCAGACTTTTTTTTTTTTAATTCACTATCTGATTACTAGGAACCAATAAGAATTTAAATATACATAAGTGCTGATAAAATATAAGAAAAATATGCAAAAAATGTAAAGTCCATACTGTTTCTGCCACTTAGTTTGTGTGGCCTCGGAAAATTTTTTTAGCCTCCTTGTGTCTCAGTTTCTCATCACAAACAGGGTTTATAAAGCTTACTTACTGCATTTAAGTCAGACTCAACTCACACGGTGTATTCCAATGTGGTTTATAAAGTATAAGGCTTTATACAAATGTAAGCAACTGCTTCTGTAAAGCCAAAGCAACCAGCAGGATGCCTGGGGCAGCCGGGCGAGCCAGCGACAGTGAAAATCCCAGCTAGAATTTCTAGACACCTAATAGGAGAACATTAATGAGAAGAGCCCCTTGAAGAAAGTATGGAGGACCATTTGCAAGGACTATTTTTCCTCTTGGCTGTGCTTTCATTCTTCAAGTAAAAAAAGAACAGACTCGGAAGCATGCTAGACTAATTCTCGGTATCACTAATAACAGAGTTTAAAATCCTAGATGAAAAAAAAAGTAATATGATTCCCAGAACGGCCGACCAAGTTGTTTAGAGAGCAAAAGAGAAAAAGGAAGCCGCCCTGTAATACGTTACGTAATGAGGACATTAAACAGAACAAATGAATGAAATCAAACACCTATAAAGCAGAGGAGAAGCAGAAGGACATTTCTTGGGGGAAATGTTATCGTTGGTTAAAGATAACACGCCTGTGCTTCACAATAGGGTGTGAAACGTCTTGCACGGTAAAGAGATGGTTGGGAAGAAAGGCTACAGGCACGGCGTGGCAGCATATGGAAATTCAATCTATAACAAAGAAAATCAGACAAGCGATGGGTGATAAGCACGCCCATGAAGGACAAAAAGACAGATGTAAAAAGCTGATGAGTTCTCCCACTACTAACAGCATCCAAATTAGCAGAATGTTTATTATAAATCAGACTACAATAGCTACACAGAGGAATACTTTGGAGAAGGTTCAGAAGAGGAAGAACCAGCACCAGTGCTATATTTAGTCAACAATACCAACAAAGTGTTTTGTTTCCTGCCTGTTCCATTGTTGATTGACAATGAAGCTGCATTTGAAAAACATGAACCCAGGTAATACGAAAGCACACACATACGTACGCACGCCAGGTAAATCTTTAAATAAATTTACAGGCAGAATTAAAAGCTTTCGCTAGCACACAACATGTTGCAGTCATCCTAGAGAATGGACAAAACTGAGAACCAATTCCGGGAAGTAACCCCATGCCACAGAGGAGCCCCGTATTTAGGATCTTAAGTGTACTTGAGACTAAAAACGGGCTTGAGTTCAAAGCTTAGCTCCACATTTATCCTTTGGGAGATACTGAGCATTTAAATCAGCCTCTCTGAGCATCAGTTTCTCTGTCTGTAAAATTGAGATAATAGGGGTTTGGAGAGGACTAAGTGGAATGTTACACATAAACGGCTGACATATGGTCAACAATCAAAAATGGTGGCTAATTTTTAAATCAGTAATACCCCTCCAGCTGTAAAGGAGCTCATTAAATAGACTGAGGATCCTTTCCACTTTTAAAGTCTTACAGTTCTACCCTTGTACATTTTGGTGGGAATATAAAATGGTGCAGTCGCCGTGGAAAATAGTTTGGAGGTTCCTCACCAAACTAAACATAGACTCAGCCTACAATTGAGCAATTCCAGTCCCGGGTGTTTACTCAAAATAATCCAAAGTGGGGATTTAAACGGTGACTTAGAGCATTTTTCATTAGAACATTTTCTTACAGTAGCCAAAAGGTGGAAACAACCCAGTGTCCATCAACAGATAAGGGATAAACAAAATGTGGTACATAATATAATGGAATATTATTCAGCCATAAAGAGTAATGAAGTTTTGTTACCTGTTACAACATGGATGAACCTTGAAGACTTTATGGTAGATGAAATAAGCCAAAGGCAAAAGAACAAATATTGTATGATTCCATTTATATGAAATACGTAGAAACACATAGGAAATTTCATAGAAACAGAAAGTAGAGATTACCGTGGGCTGGGGGAAGAAACAAAGGTGAATTATTACTTAATGGGTACTGAGTTTCTATTTGGAATGATGGAAATGTTTTTGGAAACAGATTGTGGTGCTGGTTGCACACCAGTATGAACAAGAACGATGCTACTGAATCATATACTTAGAAACGGTTAAAATGGCATTTTTTATATATAATAAATTATATATAATTTTCCCACAAAAAAGCGTGGTTCTATCTTTCAGACTCTTCTCCTGTGATACGCCAACATCCCAGTTAGAACGATGAATGCCACCTGCCTTTTCCTATTCCCTACAGTCACAAGTGTGGGCTCTCGAGACAGTTCGCCTGGGTTCGAACCCTCCCTCTGTTACTTACTACCTGTGCCATCTGGGGCAAGCCGCTCAAATTGTTTGAGCTTCAGCTTCCTTCTATGTAAAATGGAGATAAAAATAATCCCTACCCCGTAGGCTTGTTTGGAGGAAACTGTGAGATGCTTACAACGGGGCTGGGATGAAGAAAGTGCTTCTGAGATATAGGTTCTTACGATTCCTTGACAAGGGCCGCTACGTGGTAGCGGAAGGTGAGAGCATCAGAGTGGGAGTCTAACAGTGCTGGGGCCAAAGTTCCGATTCTGATTTCCCAAGATGCTCCTCCCTGAGGTGGGAACTCTTGGCTCTTGTCCCCAGCTGATCAGAAGACAACAAAGTACTCCTTGAAGCACTACCCAAGCCCACTCCATCCTTCCTACTGTAGGCAGAGAGATCATTCTAATCTTTCAGTAGAGAGCATCTCACGGCTCTTGAATTCAGTCCCAGCTCCTGAATACCCCTTTCTGCTCTAACCAGGTAGACCTGCTTACTGCCCTGCCTGGAAAGCTCTTACCTTGCCACTTGCCCCAGCTCTCTGCTCCCCATCATTTCGGTTAACACGTGGACATCACCTCTTCCAGGCAGGCTTCTCTGGCTCACCAGGGCTGAGTTAGATGCTTCTCCTATGAGCTCTTCCCACTACCCCTACCATTGCATACTCACTCTGATGTTATTGCCTGTTTTCTTATCGTCTCTTATTAAGCTCCCTATGCTATCAACCTTTTTATCCATAGCACCTAGCATAGTCCCTGCAGTGCCTGGATCATAGAAACACATGCTGGTTGAATGGATGAATAAATTTGAACGGAGGGAAGAATGACCTGGCATTGGTTCTATAAATTGCGTCGGGTTGTGAGACGGCGATATCAACTTCTATAAGCCTTTGGCCTCTTTCAGACCTTTATCAGACCGTTATGGACCCTTGACGTTATGTCAATATTAACGGAAAATAGTAAGTGACAGCACAGATCCTAAACAAGGGAGGTGGGCAACTGTTCGTTTTTTAGAAACTTACTAGCCCCTACTGTCTATGTGCAAATAGATTCCTACCTGTGGTTTCAGTCCCTCCACCATCCAAACCTACCTGGTTCTTAACTTTCCTACTTGTACCGGTGGTGGCCCCATCACCTGAGCTAACCAAACTTAAAAATCCTTTCATCTTTGACTCTCCCATAGCCCCTCAGATCTCCACAGTCCCTCAGGCACTCATTTGACCTCCTATCTACACCCACTTTCCCATTCCTACGATCGCTCTTAAAAAGTGCTTTGTGTAAGAACAAAGCTCTGTTAGAGAGTGTTTTCCTCCACTTTGGGAAATCATCAAGGACACCCGGGCCACTCAACGTCATTTAATACGGAACACAGACTTCAGGCTAGTGTCTCATTCTCCAGCACCTTTGGGAAAACAGCGCTGTGAGACTAGTTAGACTCTCAAGGCAGAAACAGCACCAATTTTAAATGGCACCAAATGGGGCAATGACCTAGAACTGCTCCTTTTTTTTTAATCTTCATAATACTAGGAAAATTAGGGGCATGTCCCTCTGCCTTAGGAAACAGGAAGGCTAGCCTTTCTCCTTTGAACCAGCGGCATTGTTTTATTGTCTTTGCCTAGGAAAGGTCTGAAGCAACCATTGAATTTGTACTTTAGCTATTGCCAGAAGGAACATTAATTAATATAAATTACAGCATAATTAAATCACAGAAATAAGTAAGCATTTGTCAAAATTTTAAAAAGAACAATTTTATACAATCTTCTCCCACTGGTTAAATGGAATCATTCTGCTATTTAAGTTGCTTTTCCACACTATTACTTATTTGTGGCGCCTAATAGACGCCTTCCTCAGCAAAAAGTACAGAATAATAGAGGAGTTCGCTTTGAGAAGGTATAGACAGGTGGTCACCGCCTATAGCAGGTTGTCCGATGAAAGTCTTGTTCTCCCAAGCAGTACGGACTAGAATTCCTAAGTCTGTCCTATCACTGTCGCCCTCTATCGAGAACAGGGTCTCCTCACTCAGGGATGCTTATATGTGACCTTTGATCTCCCTGGGCTTTCAACTTCCTCTTGGAAGATTGTAGATGATAATGGTATCTCCTTCATCGAGCTATTTAGAACGGTGCCCAGCACATCATTCAAGCATTATTCCAAGCTGTTCCCCTGCCCCATCCCATGTTGTTCCTGCAACTCTGCAGTGGGTAGCCTCCCTGAAAAGGATTGCCAAGTCCAGATCTTAATATTACAACATAGAAGGACATGTTTCTTGCTTTCCCATCTTGTATCAAAATTGGATAGCTCTCATTCAGTCCAGAAAAATCTATATCGTTTAGAGGTTTGGGTCGTTATTTATAGGTGTTTAGCATGTGCCCAACGATTGCTTAGGCATCTGGGATTGGAGAAGGTCAAAGCATATAAACCACCCATCAGAGATTCCCCAGGTTCTACACATGTGATCTTCTTAGGTCTTGAAGGAAATACAGGATCACATTTTTTCAGCCTGTGGAGATGCTTTAACAAGTAGGAGGTTAGTATGTAAGGGTAGCGGCTCTCAAGATGACAATCAACTATCTGACTCTCCTGTGTTGCATAAAAACCTGGGAGGCTCAGTCAGTTAAGTGTCCCACTCGATCGCGGCTCAAGTCATGATCTCACAGTTCATGAGTTCGAGCACCACATCAGGCTTCTCCCTGACAGCACAGAGCCTGCTTGGGATTCTCTCTCTGTCTCTGTCTCTCTTTCTCTCTCTCTCACTTTCTGTCCCTCCACTACACTCTCTCTCTCAAAATAAATAAACTTAAAAAAAAAAACAGAGTTAGGTATTTTCCACAGTGCTGCCTATCTCCCTTTATTTAAAGGTTCATACATTAATTCCTTCTCGAGTTGTCTGCAGCTGAATTTCATTCTTCTTATGGTCAGAAAATGAAAACTATGAAATCTAATGTGTTTGGCTTTTGTTCTCACTGTCAGAAAGCTGATAGCCAGCTCATTGCCCATATGTGCCAATCCGTTCCCTTTAAATGTCTAATTGTTTACTCTCCTTGCATCCTTCGACTGTACTTTCTGTTAGTTACCTTATCTTTTTTTTTTTAATTTTTTTTAACGTTTATTTATTTTTGAGACAGAGAGAGACAGAGCATGAACGGGGGAGGGTCACAGAGAGAGGGAGACACAGAATCTGAAACAGGCTCCGGGCTCAGAGCCGTCAGCTCAGAGCCCGACGTGGGGCTCGAGCCCACGGACCGTGAGATCGTGACCTGAGCCGAAGTCGGACGCTTAACCGACCGAGCCACCCAGGTGCCCCTGTTAGTTACCTTATCTTGAGCTTCTGAACAAAGGGCAGTACAATTTTCAACCTTAAATGAAAAAAAGTAGATAGTTCATTTGATTCAACAATAGCAATAATAGCAAAAATAGTAGGTAAATATGAACAAGTGTCAGTAAATCACCGGATAGTATTTAAGATTTCCGTTCAGAAAGGGTTAAATAGAAGCAATAAGTAAAAAATACTAGAGATTTTTAAAATTTTTTAATGTTAATGTTTTATTTATTTTTAAGACAGAGAGAGACAGAGCGTGAGTGGGGATGGGACAGAGAGAGCGGGAGACACAGAATCTAAAGCAGGTTCCAGGTTCTGAGCTGTCAGCACAGAGCCTGACGCAGGGCTCGAACTCACAAACTGTGAGATCATAACCTGTGCCGAAGTCGGACACTCAACAGACTGAGCCACCAGGGTGCTCCAATACTGGAGATGTTTAATATAGACGCATATTATATATTTATATATAATATATAGATAGAGACATATACCTATACATAGATATATAGACAGGCATGATATGTAGATACATATCTCATATATCACACTTATTTTTTAATTTTTTAAATATTTTTATTAATCTTTGAGTGACAGAAAGAGACAGAGCACGAGTGGCAGAAGGGCAGAGAGAGAGGGAAACACAGAATCTGAAGCAGGCTCCAGGCTCTGAGCTGTCAGCACAGAGCCCAACGTAGGGCTCAAAGCCACAAATCAAGAGATCATGACCCGAGCTGAAGTCAGATGCTTAACCAACTGAGCCACCCAGGTGCCCTTATCATACTTATTTTTATAGAGACATATATATGCAAAGATATCAGATTCTTTGCATTCTATGCATAACTCAGACTGTCTAGGTTTGAATCGTAGCTTCATCCTCTACCAGCTGTATGTTCTCGGACGAGTTATTTATCATCTCATTGCCTCAGGTTCATCATCTCACAATTACAGGTAAAAATATTCCCAACAAAGGTTTCTTTGAGGATTAATGAGATAGTTAGGATATGGCGAGCTTTCAATAAATACTAGCTTTTACTCTTAACAACTCTCTTTTACTCATTTATGCTAAGTGTTCCTGACAACATATCCTGACAGTGTTTCTAAGTCCTGTATCCCCAATTTGAACAATAGGCTTCCATGTTTTAAGATGGGATGGGCTATCTTCCCCAAATGCTAAAGACCAAAGAGTCCTTAATTGTACTTCCTGTAAATAATGCCTCACTCAAACTCCAGTCATCTGGGACATATGAAGATCTTTCATGGGCACAGCTGGCCAGGCAGAAGCAGCTATGGTTGTGGACGAGGAGTTCAAGGCCAAGCCATAGCAGCTCCTTTCCTTCTGCAGGTTGCTCAGGATACACAGGGATCAGGGTAGAGAGGGAAGAAGATCGATCTCTCTCTCCCTCTTTTTTTTTTTTCATTTCCAAAACAATAGCTGCATGAACTTGCTGTGCATGAAAGTGAGCTCTAAGCTACCCTTTGGGTAAGGTCCCCCACTCAGTGGCCAGCCTTCCCTGTATTTGTGGTCAGAGAAGAGGGGGTCTAGCAAGCCCCCAGCTCGAGATGATGAGCTCCTGTGATGAACAAGCCCCACTCCCTGCCAATCAGAGATGTGGGCATGGGATGGGGAGGGGGATGCTGACGAGGACGTCTGCTACCTTCCAAGCCCAGCCTCAACTCCCGAACATCAGTCACCTTTGGCCCTCCCCCCGACCCACCCCAACAGCAAAAGGACAACAGCACCAACTTCTTTTGGCTCAAAATAACCAGCAATGTAAAGAAGACATCCGGATGGCCAACAGGCACATGAAAAGATGTTCAACGTCGCTCCTTATCAGGGAAATACAAATCAAAACCACACTCAGATACCACCTCACGCCAGTCAGAGTGGCCAAAATGAAGAAATCAGGGGACTATAGATGCTGGAGAGGATGTGGAGAAACAGGAACCCTCTTGCACTGTTGGTGGGAATGCAAATTGGTGCAGCCGCTCTGGAAAGCGGTGTGGAGGTTCCTCAGAAAATTAAAAATAGACCTACCCTATGACCCAGCAATAGCACTGCTAGGAATTTATCCAAGGGATACAGGAGTACTGATGCATAGGGGCACTTGTACCCCAATGTTTATAGCGGCACTCTCAACAATAGCCAAATTATGGAAAGAGCCTAAATGTCCATCAACTGATGAATGGATAAAGAAATTGTGGTTTATATACACAACGGAATACTACGTGGCAATGAGAAAAAATGAAATATGGCCTTTTGTAGCAACATGGATGGAACTGGAGAGTGTGATGCTAAGTGAAATAAGCCACACAGAGAAAGACAGATACCATATGTTTTCACTCTTATGTGGATCCTGAGAAACGTAACAGAAACCCATGGGGGAGGGGAAGGAAAAAAAAAAAAAAAAAAGAGGGTGTAGAGTGGAAGAGAGCAACAGGATAATAGAGTTTTAAAAACTGAGAAAAAAGGGGGGGTTGGTGGGGGGTGGGAGGGAGGGCAGGGTGGGTGATGGGTATTGAGGAGGGCACCTTTTGGGATGAGCACTGGGTGTTGTATGGAAACCAATTTGACAGTAAATTTCATATATTAAAAAAAAAAAAAAGAAAGAATGGAAACTCAGATGGTCTGTTGCACAACCCAAAAATATTCATATAAAAATGATTACAATGCTGTAATATAATATAAAATAATAAAGAAAATATAAAGAAAAAAAAATAACCAGCAATGAGATGACACAGGGGAAAAAAACCCCAAACAGGTGCGTTGCTTGTTATGTTTTATTATGTTAAATGGTTTACATGGGATAGCCTATTTAATACAATATGTAATAAACAAAAATGTGGAACTTGCGAAAGCTAGATTTCTGAAAGTTGAACTTTTTAAAAATCTTTATTTATATTGTTCTTTCATTACATCCTTGTTTAGAGGAGCCACCTGAATTATAGCATAATTATAGTTTTCAAATATCTCTGCATGTGTGGTTTTGAATATTCGCTTAAGGGAACGGAATCAAAACCCCTTGAGTGAGGCGTTTTAGATTCAGCTAGGAGTCTAACCAGGGATGGTTAGTACATAATCCGAGACTGCACCATCCAAGGTGGTGACCACTAGCCACGGGGGTCCACTGAGCACTCAAAATGTGACTGCTGCTGCTGCGGCATTGCATTTTTAAATTTTGGTTCACGGTAATAATTTGCATGTAAAAACCGAAGTCGTGCAAAGTATTTTTCTCGTCACACAAGTTGACCCCTGGTAGGACCACACATGAAACATTCCTCTTACCTGAGGGTGTTCATGTCCAGCACGTGCCCTGTTTCTAGTATTACCTGTAAGCGTTTCACTGACGCGGCTGATAGCCACCTATTGATTCAATTCAAATGAGTTCTTTTTTTCTGTACACCAGTGTGACCTTATGATGTGTTCATGTGGTTATTTTACGCGGACAGCGCGAGTTACAGTGATATCCGTAAATCATCGTCGGTGATTACCTCGAAATTTTAATCGTAACACAGTTGATGTTTAAATTCAAAGTGAAGGCATGCTGGGGCGTCTGGGTGGCTCAGTCAGTAAAGCGGCAGACTCTTGATTTTGGCTCAGGTCATGATCGCATGGTTAGGTTTGCGGGTTTGAGCCCCAAGTGGGGCCCCATGCTGACAGCGCGGAGCCTGTTTGGGATTTTCCCCTTCCCTCTCTCTCTCTCTCTCTCTCTCTGCCCCTCCCCTGGGCATTCTCTCTCTCTGTCTTTCTCTCTCTCTCTCAAAATAAATTTTTTTTAAATGTTTTTATTTATTTTTGAGACACAGAGAGACAGAGCATGAACGGGGGAGGGGCAGAGAGAGAGAGGGAGACACAGAATCGGAAGCAGGCTCTAGGCTCTGAGCCGTCAGCCCAGAGCCCGACATGGGGCTCGAACTCACGGACCGTGAGATCATGACCTGAGCCAAAGTCGGACGCTTAACCGAATGAGCCACCCAGGCACTCCTCAAAATAAATTTTTAAAAATGAAGGCATACCACTGACGCCAAAGTGCTTAGAGGTCCAGAAGCGGGTACTGTCATGGAAATGATACGTTGTAAACGTCACAGTGAATGGTGATTGCGATTTGCTGACAGGATGCCAAATGAGAAAGCTGATTGTGGTATAAAGATGTTTTTAAAGGTAATGAAGTGTGCAACAGTAAGAGACATTTTCACCAAATACACGGTGAATTTGCTAAATTGCCTCTCAATATTCAAAAAAGGGTTGTTGAAATTAGTTACTTCAAATCAGAATCAAATATCTAAGACAGATTTTCCCCTTTGTAGACAATCTCCTTTCTTTCTTTCTTTCTTTCCTTCCTTCTTTCCTTCTTTCCTTCTTTCTTTCAAATTTTTAATTTTTTTTTTATTTGATGAATTTGGGTATATGTAGACACCTGTGATGTTATCACTACAATCAATGTAATAAACATATATCACCTCCAAAAGTTTCCCTGTGTCCCTTTGCTGTGTGTGTGTGTGTGTGTGTGTGTGTGTGTGTGTTAAAAACGCCTGAGATCTACCCTCCTAACAATTTTTTAAGTGCATAATATTCCATTGTTAACTACAGGCACCAGTTTGTGCAATGGACCTCTAGAACTTACTCGTCTGTTCTAACTAAATTTATATCCATTGAACCAGTCCCCATTTTCTCCTCCCCCCGCCCACTGGCAACCAACATTCTATTTTTTGCTTCTTGAGTTTTCTGCTTTCTTAAGTTTGACTAGTCTAGATACCTCATGTAAGTGGAATCGTACAGTATTTGCCTTCTGTGACTGATGTATTTCACTTGGCATAATGTCTTCCAGGTGTACCCGTGTTGTCACGAAGTTTTAAGACGTTTTAAATAGGATCTGCGCTTGTCACTTTCACCAGATATAAAATTGCTTTGATTCGCACATGCATACATACATATGCATACATTTTTAGATGGAGACATGGTAAAAGAAACTATGATTTCAGCTATAGACATGTTTTAGAAAATCATGAGGAAAATACTAAAAAAAAAGATATTTCGCAAAAAGAACTTCAATTAAGCCACCAAACAATTGCTTATAAAAGACAAGACCCCTTTAACAATATCAAAGTTCAATTGATTCAAAATCTGAAAAATTGCAAGTTTTTGTTCTGTTTTGCTTTGTTTTGTTTTAGCTTTAAATGAGTCACAAGGTAGAACACTGCCCAATGAGTCCTTAGGGTATGTTTTGTCTCTAAAGGCTTCTTAATTTATAAAGAAATATTGTCCATTCATAGCCTAAAATATCAAGCTCATGGCATGGATATTTTTTATTTTACATCTGTCAAAGAAGAATTTTGGCTGGATATTAAAAAGTTAGTTTCAAACACAATAAACAATTTTCCAGCCATGTTAGCGCAAATCACAGATTTATTGAAATTTTTAAAAAGGAACTGATGTTCCTTTATTTCTTTGTTTCACTGTATGATACATCTTACAAATATTTATGCCCAGTTTTCCAAAGCAGACTCCATGAAATTTGTCCTGGATACAGTTGTTAAAATCAGTCAGTGTATACATGCAAATGCAATCAATCATTAGAAGTGAATAGCAGTGTTGAAAGAAGTAAGAGACAACCTAATGGGCTCGTGGCCAACACTCTGGAGTGGTGAAAAAGTTTTGCAAACATTTACTGTACTGTTAACCTCAATTCCAACTTTCATTCTTGAAAATAAAGGGATATTTACCAAATACCCGATAATTAGAGATTTAAAAAATGGCATCATGACTTAGATTTTCACACCGATATCATACTGCATATCAATGAGCTAAATGTGGAGCTCAGAAGAAAAGAAAAGCTTATCAGTGACCTACCAAGACAGAGGCAAAATCTTCAGTTAAAATGGAAGCTCTTCATAATCAAATCAACATTAATGATCTTTATAGTTTTCTTTCATGAGTCAATATGCAGAAGATCTTCATTGTAATTGAGAGCATTCTGTAAACCAGCTGCGAAACTATAAGAAAAAGATGAAAAGCTCAATACTGACCAAAAGCTGCTTTTCAATGTCAATACCATTTTGAGTTCAGGGTTAATACTGAGTTAGCACAGGAATGAATGAATTTCCTTAGGCAGACCTGGATTTGAAAATCACGCCTTTTGCTTTAAATCGAGGCAGTTACTTTTAAAAAGATGACCCAGTTTTATCAATGTGGATGTGAATATTAAAGGAGAATGATTTTTCAGTTATGAGGAAACTTTTAAGGATGTTTGGAGCAACTTAGGTATATGAGTATGCTTTCCAACTATAAAATTTATAAAATCATACGCGGCATTTATTCCCCATAAAAACCAAGCCATACAAATCTGCTGAGCTTTAAGTGCAAAATGCACTTAAGAAGAAAAGAATCTAAAAAGAATCTTCAGGGGCACCTGGGTGGCTCAGTCAGTTAAGCATATGACCAATTTGGCTCAGGTCATGCATGATCTCATGGATTGTGAGTTTGGGTCCCATGTTAGGCTCTGTGCGGACAGCTCAGAATCGGCTTCAGATGATCTGTCTCCCTCTCTGTCTGCCCCTCCTCCGCTCGTGTTCTCTCTCTCTCTCTCTCTCTCTCTCAAAAATGGGTAAACATTTAAACATCAATCAATCAATCAATCAAATCTTGGGGCGCCTGGGTGGCGCAGTCGGTTAAGCATCCGACTTCAGCCAGGTCACGATCTCGCGGTCCATGAGTTCGAGCCCCGCGTCAGGCTCTGGGCTGATGGCTCGGAGCCTGGAGCCTGTTTCCGATTCTGTGTCTCCCTCTCTCTCTGCCCCTCCCCCGTTCATGCTCTGTCTCTCTCTGTCCCAAAAATAATAAAAATAAAAAATGTTGAAAAAAAAATTAAAAAAAAAAAATCAATCAAATCTTGATTTCAGCTAGGTTGTGATCTCAGGATTCATGAGATTGAGCCCCGCGTTGGGCTGTTGACATCTCAGAGCCTGCTTGGGATTCTCTCTCGCGCTCTGTCTTCTCTCTCTAAATAAACATTAAAAAAAATACATGGCTGCAAGAAAGTTTTAAATCACATATGTGGTTTACAATACATTGCTATCAGACAGTGCTGACATGGGGGAGTCTGTGAAAACTGCCTCCCAGTCAATACTGCACTTAGGTGCCTTCAGGGGATAAGGAGGGGAGGGGAGGAAGTTAGCCTGGGTCAGTGATAACCACCCTGACCACTGGGAGAACTTTTTGTCCTGTTGGATATATAAGTGTTTGTCGCTGCTCGCCCTTGTCTTCCTGATTTTTCTTCTTCTGACAGTGGAAAGAAAAGAAAAGAAAAGAAAAAAGGAAGGAAGGTCAGTTCTGGAAGCTTAAAGCCAGATTTCCTCTGGAAGTCTGGCTAGCCAGTTAAAATACGTCAGAGTCTATTCAGAGCACCAAGGAGTGAAAGAGAATGCCTTTCTTTAGGAAGTGAAGGAAATCGCTTACAGGCTTTTGACCCTAGAACCATCAGAAACCCTGAAGCAGAGAAAAGGAGAAACTCCAAGCTTCTGGGACCCTTTGAAGAGTTAGGACTTTCTGACCCTGGAAACTTCATCTAAGAAAGTGAAATCTTGTTTTTGTAAAATAAGGAAAGTGTGGTTAGGAGAAGAAGAGACGAAAGCTAAAAGTCGAAGTTTAATGGAGAAAGGATATTTATTTTGTCCTTACGTATTTTATTTCTATTTTTTCTCCAACATATACAGGAATCACACACAATGATCAGTGATTACCCGTGACCTAACAATTTATGCTTTTATTTTAATAATCACATTTGGAATGGATATCAGTATAAATGACCCGGCTGTTTGCTGCTTTGGTCATGGTTGGGAAAAGGTTTTGTTTGTTCGGGAAGGTGGAGTGCTATGGAGAAACAACCTGTTTACCTAGTGGCAGATGCAAGGAATCCAGACGTGGAAACTGGGGGGAAAAGAAACACTTTCTGGAACAAACTTACAAATTCAGCCGAGGTACTTGGTCTGTGTCATAAGCAGCTCTTTGCTTGGCATGGTGCCTGCCACCACGTAGGCGGCCAGCATCATTTGCTGGATTGAATTGTAAAATGAGGTCATTTCCACAAAAAGATTTGTTGTCTAATCAGAAGACAGGGTACGAACCAGAAGACATTAAATAAATATAACTGGTTTTAGTGTTTGTATTTTTGTGTTTTGTATTTATTTTGCTAATTATAGAAAACCTGCTTCTAGTTTTCTTTTCTCTTCTTAGGAAAAGACAGTGGGTACACCAAACACAATACCGACATTGAACTTACTACCTGAATCACGCTCTCCAAATATTCTTTGTAATGACTTGGAACCATTTTTCCCCCACATGCATTATCTTAATTGAAATCCTGCTATAAAGTATCTGCATGCTGGGGCCAGTAAAAACTCATCATTTGAACACAAGTCTGGGCAAGAGGACATGGGGCGCCCTGCAGTCTATCTTCTCTGTTTCCCCTGTAAGATGGCTTCCCTCTTCTTGCTTTGTCGATTGCGTTATTTAAACTTGCATGTTATAGCAATCATTTCCCCCCATTGGTAAGTGAAAGAAAATGCCTTCTAAGGAAGTGGAAAAGCCTGTGAGAAAAGTACATGAACCAAAGAGTTCTAGAAAACCCCATCACTAAAAAGAGAGGAGAACAAAAAGCATTCTGAGAGAAAGGAATGAATATAAAACCCTTACGCAGGTAGAAAGGACAAGATAATGTGTATGGGCTACTGAACAACATGGGCGCCCAGAGCTTGTGTCCACACTCACTAATGAGTTCATTAAATGCTACTGGTGGCTTTTAAAACAAATTTTTTAATGTTTTATTTATTTATTTTTTTTTTTTTAATTTTTTTAATTTTTAACGTTTATTTATTTTTGAGACAGAGAGAGACAGAGCACGAACAAGGGAGGGTCAGAAAGAGGGAGACACAGAATCCGAAACAGGCTCCAGGCTCTGAGCTGTCAGCACGGAGCCCGACACGGGGCTCGAACCCACGGTCTGCGAGATCATGACCTGAGCTGAAGTCGGCCACCCAACCGACTGAGCCACCCAGGCGCCCCAATGTTTTATTTATTTTTGAGAGAGAGAGAGAGAGAGAGAGAGAGAGTGGGGTAGGGCAGAGAGAGAGGGAGACACTCTGAGACCGACTGAGCCACCCAGGGGCCCCAAATGCAACTGATGTTTTAAATCCATCATACCTTTTAGAAATCCTCCCTGGATTATTACATAGATTCCTAAGAATGGTTTAGTGATATATGGGAAAATTGATGGGGGTTTTAAGAAATGCTTTTTTATTCTTCTCACTTAAAATAAGAAAATATGGGCTCAAGCTATTTGGAATTTCAATATCCAAAGTATTTTCAGGAGTATATTGGATTTGTACAACACAGGATGCCCGAGGTCACAGAGTGAAAGCACAATTAGATGGTGTTATGAATAAATCTGTTTTAAAGTTTTCATATCTAGAAAGGCCGTTTTGACTACAAAGAGCTTAATATTTTTATGTCGCTTAGAGATATTTGGCAAACATATGACTCTAGATAATGTTCCATAACAGAACTTCAAAGTAGTCCTGTGATGTTGAAATAAAGTTGGAATCCTAAATGAAAATTTTAAAAAATACATTTGGAATTTTTGAGATATTTATGAACTTTCCTTTCCTCGAAAAAAGAAAAATAAAATTGAGTGTGGAAGCCGTCATCAGTCCATGGACTGTTATGGCTGCTCCTCGCTGGTTTCTCTATCTCTAGCGACCTCTCTCTCTCTGTCTCCCTGACCCAGTGGTCAGAACAAAGCTCTCAGAATTTTCTGGTGAAACACCATTTAATCATTACAGCTTCCGGCTGAGGAAACATCCCCATTTCTTTTTGTGTCAGATTGAAATGTCCCTTTCCAATGACCAATGATCAGCGATCGATGTCCTGCCGCGTCACCCAGTCTCCTTTCACAGTTGCCATGACTCTGTTAGCCTGCCCTCTTTTGTATGTGACTGTGCGGTTCTTTCAAACCACCCAGCTTGGCAGGCCCTCTTGTGCTCAGTTAGCAACACTGTGCAAAACTGCTTTGTTCTGTTTAGTTCTCCGGTCCTCTTGGGCACATGTATAACAGGGACAAAGCCACATGTAGCTGCAAGCATAGCTCTGAGCACAGGATGTGGGATCAACTAATGTTTGTTAAATGAACAAATGAATATGACATTATCTGCTTGAGTAACCATTGTCCCATCTTGAGAGACTAAAAATCTAAAGGAAACTTTCATCTTTAATCATAGGGTAGACCAGATACCCTGAAATTTCCTGCTGTAAAACAAAATAAAATATAATTGACATCTTTTTATTTTAATTTTTTTAATGTTTATTTATTTTCGAGAGAGATACATCATGAGAAGGGGAGGGGAAGAGAGAGAGGGAGACACAGAATCCAAAACAGATTCCAGGCTCCGAGCTATCAGCACAGAGCCCATTGCGGGGGCTCGAACTCAGGAACCAACCGTGAGATGATGACCTGAGCCGAAGACAGGCACTGAGCCACCCAAGTGCCCCTAATTGACATCCTTTTAAATGCAAAGTTGAGCTCATAAGATACAAAGAGAAATCCTTAAAGGAATAGGAAAACTATCATAAATCTGTGCTCATACCAAGCTGCTTGGAGGGGTTTTTGCAACTGGGCAAGTGGAGGTTTGGGTTTAAAGGACCACAGGAGGAGAAGAAATAAAGCCCACTCAATGTTGAGCCTGGAACCAAAACCTCTGGAGAACACTATTGGTGGACACATAAACGCTACTTGCTTGGTGAAGGGAGGATGAGAAAAATGCACTCTACTTCTGAATATAAATGGAGAAGAAAGACATCATTTACTGCTACCGTTTCCAAAGCCCCACTAAAATCAGAGGAAGAGATTTTTTTTTTTTAATGAACAAACCATAAGAACGAAGAGTGCAGGAGAGAATCAGTAATGGAAAAATACTGGAAGCTTGAAAACCTATGGGAAAGTGGTCACCGACTCAGAAGATACTTAGAGCACTTAATCCTCAGCCTACAGTACAGAAAGCTAAGAAACGGCAGAATTTTGATTGCAAGGTTCCCCCAAGTTCACAAATGGCATGAGGAACCTATAGGGAATGGGGGTAAATTTGAGGGTAAACATGAAATGATTGGTTGAAGGTCAGTTTGTTTGAAGAGCAGTTGGTCCCCAAATGTCCACCCTGACCCCATTTGTCCTATCCCACCATACCACAGGTGATGGTTTCTCCCAAAATGCAGCAAGATGATGAGAGTTAGGGGCTGACAGGTATGAAGCACAAAGTCTCTAGACTGCCAGGTACCAGCCCTTGTTTCAGACAGGTGCATCATTCTGATAATAAGGGCACGAACTGAAAGCTGGGATTCCCCCCGGCCACTTCTCCCACCAGTTCCCAGGTTACAAGTACCTAGGACAAAAAACCTAGGGAAGACAGGGAAAAACCTTCTGGGGCCTCTGGCAAGCACAGTAAGAAAGCAACTAATGCCAGGGGTCCTCCAAAGATACATCCCACCAGAACACCCCCACTGTGCAGACCACAGCTGACAAGCCAGACCCCCTTTCTCAGCGCTTCCAATCAGCTTGCTAGTATTCCATTTGTAAAGATGAGTAGAGACTCAAGGATCATCAGAGAACAAAGAAAGACTCTATCACGAGAGACACAGACCAAAAAAAAAAAAAAAAAGCAAACAAACAAATAGGAAGAAGAAAGCCACTTGGAGGAAATGGAGGCCATACAGGAAGAAGAATATATATATTTTTAAAAGGTACAATTACAAATATCATCAGAGAGATAAAAGAAGACCTTATGTCCATAAAACAAAAATAGAAAGCAAAAAACAGGGAAAAAGAAAAGAAACAACATTGAGTACACAAACAAACTAAAAAGCACTCTGGAAATAAACAACATTCTAGCAGAAGTTTAAAATGCAATGAAAGAGCTGAAAATCACCATAGAGTAAAAATACATGACAGAAAATATTATTGAACAGATAATGCCAGAAGACTGGTTCAGAAAGTCCAACATCCAAGCAGCAATATCATTCAAGAGATTTTTTCCAAATGGGCAGATTAAAGATGTATTGATCACCCAACATTATAGATGAGCATAACCCACACCAAGGCACATGATGGCTTCTCAGAACACTAAGGAACAAAGAAAATACCCTTAGATTTCCAGAAAGAGGAGAACATACCACATTCAATGATCAAGAATTGGAATACCAACGCTGGGACCTAAATGACAATGAAGTAATGCCTTTACAATTATAAAAGGAAACAACTTATAATCAATCATTCTATTCTTAGTGAAACTAAGTGCGTGAGTAAAGACAATTTCAAACATATAAGATATGGAAAGGTTTGCCTCCATCCAGGACACGGATTCTCAGAAAGCTGGTGAAGGATGCACGTGTCACAAATGAGGGAGGACGCTGAGAAAGAGGGAGACAGGACACGGGAAACAGGGAATCCAGCACAGGAGAGAAACAAAGAGAATCGCTGGGATGAGGGAGTAGGGACAGCCCAGGATGAGACAGTGCTTCAGACACAGATGGCCACCAGTCCAGCCCAGAGCACATTTGAAGGCGGTAATATTTCTTTAAGAAGATGCAATTGATAGACTGTTTGGTGCACCTGAATGTCTTGAGAGATGAGCTCAACAAGGGTGAAGAATTTAGGGTTGAGTCGATGATAAAGGCACAGGAGCTCACGCAAATAAAAACTCAACACTCTAGTTATTTCCAGGGATGATAAACAGAACTAGTTCAGGAAGGGGGGGGGTGGATTTTAAAGTTGCTTGATTCGCCTGAATAGAATTTGTATCGTTATAAAATAGTTATAAAATGAAACACTTAACTGTCTTTCCTGGAATTCATCTTGTGGGGACGAGAGGAGTGAACGGGATAATGGGGGAGGTGAAATGAGAGACAGCCCGGCCTCATCTGCCAACCTAGGAGATTTACGTGTAATGACTAAAATGAAAAGTCTAGAAGTAGTCATGCAAACATGTTATTTAGAAATACGGAGGTAATGCGCGAAAGAATTAGCTAAAAGAGAGGACAATGATCTGAAGAGGGAAAATAAGAGAAAAGGCATGCTGGTTTTTCTTTCTTCCTTTTTTCTTTAATGTTTGGCCAGAAACTCTGGAAATAACAGGAATCTTTAAACTATGTAGAAATATATTTTGACCAGATTTGTGTTTGTGTATACATATACAAGTATGTATGTATACGTATTTATAAATGCGTGTACATACATGCAGTTTGATCTCTTTCAGCTTCTATTTCTAACAACTTATATACAAAAATGAATCACAAAGGAATTTTTCTATTTCTGTCTGGACTTTGGGTCTTGTGTGGGGAGGGAGAGGAGAAACACAAAATAAGTTTCCCTAAAACTCTTAACTATAGGCCTGCCCTCATAAGGGTGTTGGATGAGAATCCTTATTTCAGAAAATTTTCCTTACTATACACATTTTGGAAAATTTCGCTTACTGATGTGTCCCATGCTGCTAGCACAGTGTTGGCACATGGTAAGCACTCAACAAATAATTGCTTAATGAGAAAATAAATGTCTGAGGAGAAAATTAAATTAGTGGTGTATAATAATATGTAAGACAACACAGGAGATCCATATAGGTAGACTTTGTAAAATCAAATATACTTGTGAAAAGTTTAAAGTTAGTGTCGATGATAATTGAAATAGAATGTAAAACTTCCAAATTAGTGTAAGGGGAAAAAGTTGAGTTAAGCAAAATGACTAATCTAAAAGAATGAGAAAAACAAAATAGAAAAATGGGACGAATAGAAAACACGTAACAAATGGTAGAAATAAATTCCAATGGATAAGTAATCATAATAAATATAAGTGGGCTGAAAACCTACCAATGAAAGGCCAGAGATTATTAAAATGGATTTTAGAAAATTCAGCTTTATACTTTTACAAAAGACACATCCTAAAGCAAGGACACATAAATGTCACAAGTAAAAGGATGAAGAAAGGTATTTCGTGTAAAAACTAACTAACTAACTAAATAAAGCTCATATAGCTACATTAATACCAAGCAAAATACACTTTGATGTAAAAAAATTACTAAAGATTAAGAATATCGTTAAATATTGATAAGTTTTCATTCACTGTAAAAAATAACAATCCTACCCTTTTCCATATCTACTAACATAATTTCAATATATAAAGAAAAAATTGATAGAACTACAAAAAGAAAATAGCAAAATCCACCTAGCCGGTGGAAAATTTTAATGTAATTCCCTCCAAAAATGATAGATCAAGCGGGCAAAAGTTAGCTAGAAACAGAAGATTTGAATGACGTAATTAACACATTTATTCCAGGGGCTATATATAGGACTCTAAATCCAACAATTGGCAAATACACATTGTGTTCAAGCACACGTGGAACACTTACGAAAATTGAATTTGTTTTATTAAGCCATTAAGCAAGTCTCTGTAAGTGGGAAAGCTGTCATATCTCAGACACTATCTTTTCTGACTAAAATAGAATTACATATTTCTTCGAAATAGCATTAAAAAATACATGTTTGAAGATTTTAAAACATACTTGTAAAAGGTCCTTGGGTCAGGGTGCCTTGGTTGGTTAAGCGTCTGACTTCGGCTCAGGTCATGATCTCGCGAGTTCAAGCCCCACATCAGGCTCTGTGCTGAGAGCTCAGAGCCTAGAGCCTGCTTTGGATTCTGGGTCTCCCTCTCTCTCTTCCCCTCCCCTGCTCATGCTCATGCTCATGCTCATGCGGTCTCTCTCTCCCTCCCTCTCTCTCTCAAAAATAAACATTAAAAAATTAAAAATAAACAAATAAAAGATCAAAAACCAAATCAAGTTAGAAACTGGAAAACACATAAATTTGAAGGATAATAAAATAGTACATATCAAATGTGTTTCATGAACAAAGGTGATATTAGTGGGAATTTTGCAGGCTTAACCGTTTATATTACAGAATCAGAAAGAATAGAAATTTAGTGCGCTGTCTTAAGAAATTACAAAAACTGACAGAAGGTACACAAAGAATAAAGTCAAAAGTTGATGTTTTTGAAAATCTTAAAGCTGACATTTTTTACTAGATTGATTTAAAAAATTAATATTTAAAAATCATTTATAACTATAATTATAGGATATGTTTTAGAATAGTAAGAGAATAGGGTGGATAATTATATACTTTTATGTTTAAAAACTTGGGCAAAAGGAAAAATATTACATACCAAAACTGACTCAAGAGAAATAGAAAATCTGCGTATTAATGTAACTATTAAGCAAATTGAATTGTTAAGAATTGACTCGCACATATAATCTCACCCAACATTCAGATACTTAGCAGTCAGTTCTATAGAACAGTTAAGGAACAAATACTTCTATTTTTTTTTATTTTTAGTTTTTTTAAGGTTTATTTATTTTGGGAGAAAGAGCGCAGGAGCGGGGAAGGGACAGAGAGAGGGGGAGAGAGAGAATCCCAAGCAGGCTCTACACTGCCAATGCAGAGCCTGTTGCGGGGCTCCAACTCATGAACTGTGAGATCATGACCTGAGGCGAGATCAAGTTCCGGATACTTAACCGACTGAGCCACCCAGGCACCCCCAAATAATTCTGATTTTATACAAACACTTCTATTTAATAGACAAAGAGGAAATACTACCAACTTATTATATATT
>NC_064813.1:33938030-34078962 GCF_023721935.1 Panthera uncia
AGCCATTACTTCTGCCTCCCATCCCCTTGTGGCAGTTCGTCTTTTCCAAAGAAGGCTATAGAAATCTTAGATGCTCTTTTCCAATACGACCTTTCCAATGTTACACCCAAAAATGCAGTTGTTTCTCTCCCTCTTGAAGACGGCAGGTTCTGTTACTGCTTTGACCGGTAGGATATGGCAGAAACAACATTGCGCCAGTTCGAGGCATATCCTTAACCGAACTGGAAGCGATCGCTTTCTGCCTCGTTACAGCTGGCCTCTGCTTAAGAAACGTGACTTCTCTGAGGCCATCAGGCTGTGATAAGCCCAAACATTGTAAAACAGTTCTGAAGAGATACCATGTGAAGTGAGACGAAAAAGCACAGAGATATCGGATGTATGAGTGAAGAACCTATCTTGGAGTGGACGATCCAGCCCTGGCCAGGGGAACAATCCAGCCAAACCCTTCTTGAGTCCCTGACCCACAAAATTGTGAGCAAGGTAAAACGTTTGCTTTAATCCATTATGTTTCTGTGGTTTGTTTAATCACAATGTGTAACCTGAGCACTTCTCATTGAAGGAGTTCTTCTCGACAGCTTATGTAATGTTTATTTTTGAGACAGAGAGAGACTGAGCATGAACGGGGGCGGGGAGGGGGGGCAGAGAGAGAGGGAGACACAGAATCCGAAGCAGGCTCCAGCCTCTGAGCTGTCAGCACGGAGCCCGACGTGGGGCTCGAACTCACGGACCGTGAGATCACAACCTGAGTCGAAGTCGGATGCTTAACTGACTGAGCCACCCAGGCGCCCCTGGACAGCTTATATGACTCCTGGCTTTACATTTTGTTGGCCCAAACTTAGTCACATGGCTAAGACCTAGAAGTCTGGGACTTGTTAGTCTCCTCTGGGCTGCAATGTTCCCAATGAAAAATCAGAGCTCCCTACTAAGGAGCAAGAGGAGAATAGACGGCAGGATTGAAAATAGCAATCTTTGACCCAAGTTATGTCTACACCGGTGATTCACAAAATGTGGTCTCAGGACAGCAGCAATGGTATCACCTGGAAACTTGTTAGAAATACAAATACTCAGGTCCCACCCCGGACCTCCTGAATCAGAAGTGCTGGGGAACTAAAGTTTGAGAACTATTGATCCACACTTAGAGAATAAGATTCTTCCCGGTGAAATGTCAGAGACAGTTGATGATCTTTTAAAATCAGGAACAGAGAAAGATGTCTGGTATCACTGCTTCCATTGAACATCATACTTCCTGTTGTGGTCTGTGCAGCAGGAAAAAGAAATAAATGTTATACGAAATATATAGAAAAAGATAAAACTGCCATATTCACAGTTGATATTGTTTACACAATTACAAAAAAAAAAAAACACGAATAGCTTTTCTGGGTAAACTGATTCTGAAATTTATATGGGAAAATGGAAGTTCAAGAAGAGTCAAGATGTTTTTGGAGAAAAGGAAAGAGGTGGAGAGAATTGGCACTGCATGGCTATACCAAAATTCATTTAGAAGTAGAGTAATCAAGATAGTGAGGTATTGACACAAGGATAGAAATATGCGACTGGAAGAGACGAGAGAGCCCAGAAATATGGGACATGTGTCTAAGTGAAAGTGGCATTTAAGATTGGAATGGAAAAGATAGACGAGGAATTAATTAGTTCTGGGTCAATTGACTTCATTCAAAATGACAGTATTGGGTCCCAATATCAGTGCAACAAACAGTATCAATTCCTATTTGGTTAAAGACTGAATGTAAAAAGCAAAACTTAAGATTTTTAGACAAAATCACAGGAAGATGTCTTTAAGGCTACAACACAGAGAAGAACTTCTCGTACAAGATGTAAAACACACAAATCATACCGAAAAGGATTGATGAATTCAACTACATTACAAGTTAGAATGTCTACCCAACAAAAGAAACCATTAAAAAAAAAAAGGACAATTCACAGACTGGGAGAAGATATTATATAACATATAACGAATAAATAATTAATATCCTGAAAATATAAAGATCTCTTGACACAATCCAACAGTTCTGTATGTGTGATATGTTTTACAACATAAGCATAAGACTGAGATTTTTTACTGGATAAATCTATATATTTAAAATCCATACATTCCGGGGCGCCTGGGTGGCGCAGTCGGTTAAGCGTCCGACTTCAGCCAGGTCACGATCTCGCGGTCCGTGAGTTCGAGCCCCGCGTCGGGCTCTGGGCTGATGGCTCGGAGCCTGGAGCCTGTTTCCGATTCTGTGTCTCCCTCTCTCTCTGCCCCTCCCCCGTTCATGCTCTGTCTCTCTCTGTCCCAAAAAAATAAATAAAAAACGTTGAAAAAAAAAATTAAAAAAAAAAAAAGAAAAAAAAAATCCATACATTCCTATTTGTATAGATTTAAAATAAGATGCAGCTAAAGAGAGAATTAGCAGAATTAGTTGAATGGTAAAGTAGAAATGAAGAAATTATCTGAGATACAGCTCAGATATCCAGAGCTAGAAACTATGAAAGAGAAATAAAGAGGCATAGAAGGAACAAGAAGTTCTAGGAAGTATATAATCAGAGTTCCAGAAAGAAAAGACTAAGGCAGAGGAAATATTTGAAGAGATAATAACTAAGGCTTCCCCCAAATTTATCAACAGTGGCACCCACACTGGAGAACAATTTGTGAATACGTACTAAAGTTGAGTGGGTTCATTTCCCAACAATCCAGCAATCTTACCCCTAGGTACGTATATACCATCAATAATGTCTTGTACATATGTACAAGATGATATGTACAAGAATATTCATGATGTTAGTGTTTATAATTGGAAAATACTGAAAATATTCATCAATATGAGAGATGATAGATTATATGTCCACATATTAGAATACCAGGCATCACTACAAATTAATAAACATATGTCAACACAAATAAATCTTGCAAAGATTTTGAGGGATAAAACCAAGGTCAAGAAAGCACATGATACAACGTCATTTATTTAAAATGTACAAATGGGTAATACAATAAATATCACTCAGAGATGAATACAAATGTATTCGAAGTATAAAGAAATGCTCAGAAATACATAAACACCAAACTCAGGATGGCGATTTTTTGCAGGCAGAGTGAGGAGAGACAGAGTTATGATCGGAAAAAGGGCAAATAGGGGTCTTTAATTGTGTCGATAATGTTCTCTTTCTTAAGGGAGAAGGCTCACAAGTTCTTTACATCACTTTTTATAGCCTTTTTTATGGCTGAAATATTCCAAAATATACTTTTAAGCAGCTAAAATGCCTTTGAGAGATAACTGAGGATGTCCAAGAATCGGGGCTGTTTCAACTGAAATGTGAATATAATAGTTTCTGGAGACATTTAACGATTCATAAAATACAGTTTATCCACATGTTACTCTTGACTCTCCATCCTCCTTTCTCCCCAGAAGACACTGAATTTCCTCCAGGTGGCCGATATCATATGTTTTCATGGCACGTATGTTCCCCTTTCTCCCAACGTTCGCCGTGTCCTCAGCGTATAAACATCCCCAAGCCGCTGCTGTCTTTGACGACTAAATAAGAAACTGCTGTCACTTACACCTGCTGTGAACGTCTTGCCTCCCCTCTCACCAGGAGTTCTTGGAGGAGCACCTTCTACTTCCTGTCTCCGGCGCATGGCTTCTACTCGCTCTGCAAACCACTCCTCTCTGGTCCCTGCCCGCTTTGCTGAAAGAGCTCACACTTGGGTTACAACAGTCACTTGAAAGTCAACTCCGGGGTAACTTTTCGGTTTAACAGACCCCGGCTGCCCCTGACGCTGCTGATCTCCGCTGGCCCCCTGAAGTTCTTTTGTCCCCTCGGTTCTGAGATCCTGATCCTTGTCCTCCTCACACCTCTTACTCCTCTTCTGTTTTCTTCATAGTCTCTGGGTTTGCACGCTTTTTATAAGTCAGGTGACCGAACGCGTGTGGGTGCACTTCTGAACTCTCTGGTCTGTTCCGTTCCCCAGTTTGCCTCTCCTTGCACCAAAACCACACGATCTTAGTTGCTATACCTTCATAATTGACCTTAATATCGAATAATACAAGAGCTCCAGACCTGTTTCTCTTCAAGATTGTCTTGGCTATTATAAGGCTCTTAGAAGTCTTTTGTTTCCCCCTAGATCTGTCCCCAAAATTCGGGGGAAATTTTTGAAATTCTAAAGTCTGAGAATATCTTAGTTATTCTTAGTCATGTGAAGGATTAATTTCGGGGACAGCTTCTTCGGAAACTTATCATCCCCGCCACACGTGCTTAGGCTCCCATTTTCTATGCACTTATAATCAGTGCACATCTTTCCCTAGAGATATTTTGGGGAATAATAGCAATTGTTTATGTGTTCATTATAATTATTTTTACTCGCTATCTCCCGCAACCCCTACGCATTAGGTATTATTATCCCATTTGATAGATCAGAAGACTGAGACCAAGGAAAGTGAACCTGCTTGCCTTTCACACAACTGATAACGTTTTAAGTTTGGCATTCAAATCTGTCTGATGCCAAAGCCTGGTTTTATTTTGTTTTTCTTTCACTCTTTACTCCTGCTCTTCTAATGACACAATAGACTAATCACAGAATTGAAACCGAGGTTGTTCGAGATTTGATGCTTACCTATAGTTTCTGCACTGGAGACCACATGACACTCAACATCCGCAAAGAAGGGCTCACTATTGCTTTCTTATTCTAAATATAAATATTGCTCTATGTCTGAATTACTTATTGTTGAGTAACAAATCCCCCCTCGCTGACCCCCAGAGCATAGTGACATCAAACAACTAGTATGTCATCAGGTTGGAGAATTCCGTGGGTCGGGGCTCAGCAGGAAGGGTTAATTTCTGCTCCACGGCTGTGGGGCCTCAGCTGGGGAATAAGAGATGGCTGGAGGCTCCTTCATTGATATGCCTGGTGCCTGATCAGACTCACAAAGGCTGGGTCCAGCTGGGGCTATCAGGCAGAGCACCCTGATGGGGCCTCTCCATATAGTGTGTGGCCTCGGGGTTCCAGGAGAGGGAGCATGTCAAGAGAGCAGGCATTCCCAGAGCAAAAGGAGGACACTGCAGGAACCTTCTGATCTAGCCTCCAAAGTGCCCCAGCAGCACCAACATCGTCCTCCATTAGCCAACGCAATCAAGGCAGATCAGATGCGAGGGGCAGGAACACACAGCCCGCCTCTCAGCGGTAGGAGTCTCAACAAATCTGGGGCCATATCTTAAAACCACCGAGGTTTATGAAAATATCAAGACTTATATCATGTTTTTGATATCTGAACCCCTGATTCTCTCCTTACGGCTAGTATCGGATCTGGGAGTGATGCCTTCACAGTATCCATAGTTAGATATATTCTGCAGGAGACATGTGACTTTTCAATGGGTTCCCATCACCCCTCACGACAGGAGGATGTGGGGTGGTATTAGAAGCAAATTCTAAATCTCCCATTCCTCTCTTCTGGAATTTTCCCATTGCCATGAACCATGAAAAAAAAACAACAAAAAAACATGGCACCGCGTGGTACCCAAGAAATGTAACAGGGAGCTTTTCCCTGACTCAAGAAATTTTATATTAAATTAGGATAATAAGAAATATATGGAGAGATACTTAAATGATATTAAATAAACATGTTAATATTTCATTTGAAGAGTAATAGGGTACATTTACTGAGTACTTAACTTACCACTTGTCAGCACGGTGCTCAGAGCTTCTTTGATCTTTCACGATTCTATGCCCTTTCACTCAAAGCGTGGTCCTCAGACGGGCAGCATTAACATCACCTGGGTGCCTGTTAAAAATGCAGAGCTTTGGGCCCTAGCCCAGACCTCCTGAATCAGAATCTGCATTTTTAACAAGATCCCCAGGTGATTCATGTGCCCATGAAAGCTTTAACACACTGCTTTATGAAGTAGGCACCATTACCATCTGCCCGTGGAAACTTGCTGAAGGTGCACAATGTGGGGCTTGGCAGAGCCAGAATCCAGATCCAGGTCTGATGGGTTCCAAAGCCCCCCACGCTCTTGACAACGACTCCAAAATGCCTCCCAGTAATTCTCAGCACCATTTCAGCCAGGGCTTTGCCACATGGACAACTGTCGTCTGTTTACGGGGAGGTTGTGAAAGTCTTCCATGGTTCTGAAAAAAGAGGCTCAGGAACAGGTTTCTCCACCAAAGCAGCGCTGCTCCGTCCTTGCCCAAATTGTTTAGCCCTCTGTTTCCCCTGAAAGATTGAAGAGTTCCTTAAGAGATGGGGCCATTGCCCTGTCTGTTTTCACAGCTCCAGAAATTAACACAGAAGCTGGCACGTAACACATAATCTGCTCCTTACGGGCTCGTTCATGAATCAACAATAGACCTGTTTGTTCAAGTGATCTGCATAGGTTGTGGACAGTTAACTGGAAGCTGATGTGATTTTGCAATAAGAGAAGGTGCACGGCTTTTCCCTGGCGTTTGTTACAAGTCCAGGATTTCAGCTGCAGAAAACCAAGGCACGGAGCTGTGCTTGGCTTGTCAGTGCGGCTTATCTCTCCATGCAGGCAGCCCCCAACCTCAGCCAAGCAATGGAACTTTCTGAGAAACGTTCTTTCGTTCCCGGCTCTGGAGCACAACTCCTCTGTGGCTATAATTAAACCCCACCCGATTTAGGAAGATCACGATCTGTGAAATGCCAGCAGGCTTGGGCCGCAGATCTCTGTGGTCCCTCCATTTCTTTTCTCTCTCTCTCTCTCTCTCTCTTTCTTTCTTTCTTTCTTCTTTCTAGTCTATTATATCTCATCTCTTCCTATTGAGAAATCTAAGGAGAGGGCATGGACACGGAGTAATGGTGAGGTTTGAGCCACCCGATGCCCCGGTTTGCCCAGGACAGACTCTGTTTATGTTTGGTAGTTATCAACAACATCCTCTTTCACTGTCAAAAACGTCTCTGTTTGGATGATAGATTAGATGGTCACCCTAGTCACTGGGGCCTCGTGATGCCCTGAAGTTACCTCAGGCCAGAACAGGGCCAGTCCCTCACACAGGGATCTGCTTTCTGAACTGGCAAGTCATCCATCGTGGGCAATTTCTGGAAGAATGGTCTTCCCGTCACCTGCTGCAGTCCGCCGCGGAACTGCCGGGGCCCCACCTTGGTCCTACTCAGTCAGAAGCAGGAGCTTCCTTTCCCCCAGGGCCTTAGTCCCCAGGACACATCCTCCCAACACTGGGCACCCAGAATCCTTAGTTTTCAGTCTCAAGGCCTCCAGCTTCCCAGCACCCCTCAGCAGTGGCCTGAAAACACCACCCTTCTTCTGCGCCCCACAGTGCTATTATTAGGTGGTCGCGTCAGAGACTAGAATTGCGATCCCCGGCGGCCCTTTGATCCCCCCCCAATGGAGGAGAGAGAATCGCCGGAAGGGACAGCCCAGCCTGAAGTTAGATAGTCCGGTTTTCTTTTCTCTGGACTCCGGGGGACTACAGGCCAGCAGGAAGGAGCTGAGCTATTCTTAGCCAAGGTGTGGGAGCCTGGCAGGAGCTTCAGGCACTGCCCCAAGGGTCAGAGACAGGAACTGGCCACCCACTTTGGCTGCTTCCCCCCGCCTTTCCTTTGGCTGCCCCTCACACAAGGAAATGACCACCACTCTCCCCTAACCCAGCAGCAACTATGGCTCAGACTTGGCCACCCCCTCGGTCCCCTCAGCAGCAAGCTTGTCTCGGCCTCCCTCGGACGGGTCAGTGTGTGGGTACAGTTAGAGATGGGAGGACGATCTCAGTTCCTTCATGGAACCCTATCACTCCACAGATGCCAAGGCTGAGCTCCAGAGCGGGGTAGAGATTTGTCCAGGCCCACCTGGATACTCAGGGTCTGACCCAGAGCTCTAACCAGTGCCGGGCTGGGACACAAGCTATGGCAGCTATAAGGTTGGGCTGAGATTTCCAAGTGCCAGGCAGAAGGCATGGGCTATCGGTGACAACATCCTGCTAAGTCCTCAGAAAAATGGGGAAAAAAAAAAAAATAGGACAAGATCACCAATTGTGCTTTTGTAGAAAGGGTATTCTTTTGAGTTTATGCTCTTATGAACTTGAGGTTGGAAGAAAACGGCCTGATTTTTATGAAAACGACTGTGCTAGCATACGACAATCCCATGTCAGTCCCTAACATGAAAACATCTCTTACTGATGCGTGAACTAAAAATATATATGTGAACCAATCAAGCAGAGAATACTGACCAGAAAATAAGGCCACGGTTCATTCCTTCATTCAGTAAATATCCAGAGGGTCCGCTGCTGGCCTGCGTCGTGCCAGGGCACAACATACACATGGCTTCGGCCCTCGTGTTGCTTACAGCCAGATGGGGATGACAAGGGACAAACAGGTAAACGCGTGACTGCGAAATGTGATGCGTGCTACAAATGAGCCTTTGAGAGGAGGGTGCTGTAAGAGAGAACAGAAGGGACCCGGTGGGGGGACTTAGTTTCCATCAGGTGTTCAGGGAAGCCTAAAAGTTGAGGAACCATTTTAGAGAGAGCAATGAGGCAAGAGGAGCGAGCGGTCAAAGGGACGGCTCCAGTAGAGATATGGGGTTGGAAGAGCCCTTGGCAAGCTTCAGGGACCTGAGACAGCCGGTGTTGGGGAGAGTGGGCCAGGGGGCCCGATTCGGAGAGGAGGCAGGCACGGTGGAGGCCGGCCCCTTCAGATCTGATTGGTCCCCGTGAGGGGTTTAGCTTTTCCTGTAGAGCAAAGGGAAGTCATTGAAGCATTTTCAGCAGGGGGATGAAATGGCCCAGTTTTAATTTGAAACGTATTATCTCTGCCTGCTGTGTGAAGAATGAATGAATAGGGGAAACACAAGAATGGTCAGAGGGAGATCAGATTGGAGGCCACTTGTATTCCAAGCGAGAAATGCGGGAGATACAGAGAAGTAATAGACTTTCCTCAAGATTATGTTCTACTTGTAAGCAAACACACACACACACACACACACACACACACACGCACACACACACACACACACACACACACACACAATGAGTCAGATTATTTGGCACATTCAATACAGTCATATGTTTGGACACAGGGTTTTAGAGACAAGAGCTGAGAACACTCCAGGACCGGCCCTCTCCCTCTTCAGTTCTAATCCTCTGGCTTTGCTGTGGGGTCTTCAGATGGTCCTGTGCTCACTCCTCTAGGTCAGTACCTCCTCAGAGGAATCCGCCAGGCCCTGTCCCTGCTGTCCCCAACCGGTCCTCCCCAAGCTCCCCGGTTTGGATAGGGCCATCTCTAGAGAAAACCCACATCTGGGAAGCAGCTGCCTGGCCACTCTCACCAAATCATCATCTAATCCAGTTGAAGCTGGAGTGCAGTGAAGGCGTGGAAAACTAGGAAAAACATGAAGCCTGTCCAAGATGGGATCTGGGTAGAGTGTCAGGGGTACCACCCCATCTTTGGAGACATGCCTCCAGGGTAGCCCTGGGGACTTCAAGTGGCCTTTGTGCCTTCCTCTGATCCCTGCGAAACCAGATGTGTCCCACAGCTGTGTACCATCTGCTACCCTCCACCCCAGAGGAAGCTACAGTTGGGGGGTTAAAGAAGTGAGGGGAAGACAGTGACTCTTCTTTGGCTCTGGAGGGTGAGTTATAGGAATGAGTCTAGACTTCCCACGAAGTAGGCAAATGGCCTGGAATCCATCTGCACCGTGGCTCCCCCAAAACTCTCTCCTGGCATGGAAAACAAATTGAAAGGAACCTCAGTGTCCTGGGGCTTTCAAACTCCTTTCCTACTAAGCTGTTCGTAGACTCCAGCTTAGAGACCTCCTCTCTCCTGTTGACTCTACTGCCTGCCCCTCTTCCTTCCTCCACACCCCAAGCACTTGCACCCCAAGTTTCCAAACGCGGATCATTAGAAGTCCTGCAGCATCTAGTCAGGCTGACATGCAAACCTCCCCAAAGGAAGAGAACTGTACTCCCATCCAGTAGATGATGTTATCAGCCCCCCTCCCTGAGCGCAGAAGTTTGGTGCGGCCCAGACATATGGATCTTTTTAGAGACTCATGCAATTTGGCAACCCCGTTTCACACCCTCCAAGGCCTGCTGCTCTGACATTGCTCTGCTGGGAGTGCACCGAGAGAGGGAATGCACAGCTCTTTTCAGGCCCTTGTATTCTTGTTCTTCCCTGGTCGTTTCTCCTGGCAACTCTCTACTCAATCTGGAAAACAAAAAGTGTTTCTCTCCTGGTTCAATCTTTGGCTGAAAACAGAAAGGAGCTGAGAGAGACAGAGAGAGAGAGAGAGAGAGAGAGAGAGAAGGAAAAGAGAAAGAGAGAGAGAAGGGACGAGGGAGGGAGAGAGAGAGAGAGAGATGAAAAAAAGGAAGAGCACAGAACTATACCAGTCAGTCTCCTAAGACAAAGACTAGGAGCTCCTCAACCAGCTACACACTCTGCCTTGCTCCTCCTCCTCCTCTTCTCCATCTCCAGCCACTCCAGGGAGGGCTATTTGCATCCCCCAAGTCTGTGTGGCTGGTGCTGCTGGATTGTGCAGTGCACAGCCTGAGCACTGTCTACTTCGACCCTGCCTCCTCCATCAGGTAATCCATCCTGAGCCCCCAGATGAGTACATTCTGCCTTGCTCTAGATGCTCCAAAATGATGAAAAATGCTTCTGTGGAGACCAAAAGATGTCTCTGAACCTTGGCAGGTTCACACTTGCCCCCCAGCCAGGCACACAGGAGGCTGGCATGTCTCAGAGGGAAGGGAACTTTCTTGCTGCCCCTGGAAGAAAGAATGACTTCTCTGCTCAGAAAGCAGCAGCCAGAACGGCCAAGGAAAGTATTCTGGCACTCAGATCATCTCCCAGCATGAGACGTCTGGTGACCCCCAACTGGGGCATCTGCAAATTTTGAACCCTCAAGGGTGAGGAGGCCATCTTGGATGAAGAGGCTAAACTAGGAGGGTCCCCAAATTCACAGCAATTGGGTAGTCCTTGAGCCATTCTCCCACCCTCTGCCTCCAAAGTGGTCTCTTCCAGGCCCCAGGCCCAACTCAGAAGATGAGAAGTGAGAGAAGTGAGAAGTGAGGAATGCTTTGCCTTTTTCTTCCCGAACCAGGCCTGCACCAACCACCTTATTTTATTTTTGATGGTTTCAAGACAGAAAAGGCCTCTACACAAAGCGTAAGAGTCAATAGCTTGGGACAGATGTTTCCTTTCCAGCCACATTTTCCTGCCCCGAGTTAAAAATAGCTACCCTCTTTGCTTTGGCTTCCGTAAGATGTATGTTATTAATGCTCTCCATTTGGATTTCCAGAGACGAAGATTGATGGGCCCCTGGATTTTCAAGCCTATTGGCCCATGAACTAGATGCAACGTTGGGTGCGAGATGATCCAGCCCCTTGACAGAGGTTCCCTACACCTACCTTCAGGTAGCACCGCAGAGAATTTCCCACGTGAAGAAGGCAGTTTGCTAAGCAGCTCCACTTTTGTTTCTCCGTAAAGTCTTCCTCTTGGAATTTTCTTGAATCAGTTACACCCCGACCCCCAGGGTAGTCTGGGCCCCCTCTGATACTCTGGCTTGAATAGAAATATAAATACTGCCCAGCAGCATTCATGAGCAATGTTGAGATAGGCCTGCCTCATCAGGAAGATTTATTGAAAGCCTAGAAAACACACACACACACACACACACACACACACACACACAAGGGAAATGAGCAGAGACAATGCCAGAAGTGCAGACACACTCACATTCGCAAACAGTGGATGTCTGACCCACTCTCAGAGAGCTGCTTCCCAGGACTTAAAGGATCCTTACCCAAGTTGTTCTCACCACAGACACGTTCACCCTTTAGTCAGGCTGTGTTCAGGGATCACAAGGCTGCTGTCATAGACCATCCAGGTCCTGACAAAGCTAAAGGAAAGAACTATAACCTTTCACTTTCTCAAAATGAAAATAGTTTTGCTGATTATATTTGTTTGTAAAAGTAATGCATAGATGACTATTGTAAAACCCAAATGTACAGGTTGCCTACAGAAGTGGAGAAGAAAGTGATATTCACCCGTAACTTCATCACCAGAGACAACCATTGTGTATGCACGGGATGCATGTTATCGCTTCACACGCCGACCTTTCCCCTCTTCCCGCAATAAAATGGCATCACACTGTGACATGCTTTTATCTCCACTTACGTATCACCAGCTCTTAATAGCTGCAGTAATGCACAGAAAAGCTGTGGATTGTGTGCAAGTCTAGCTGAAATGCTCCATCCTTTCTCTCTTACTCAGAAGCTTGTCCCTTAGGAGCAAAAACTGAGATGGGAGCCCCAGGCCAATGCTTGGAGGGGAGGGGGGAATGAGACATTACATTTTACGCCTCTTTTCTAATCATCATTTTTGCTTTTAATGATATCCTAAGGGGCCTGTGAAAGATGCCAACAGATGATCTCGGGCGCCTGCACTGGGTGGTCAGCCCAAGCTCATTCCCTTCTAAGGAACAGCCCCACCCATTCAAATGCAACTGAGGGATGTTACAGCAACATCAGAATATTCTCCAACCTACTTAAAATATGCACGTGTGCATTTTAATGTATATATACATACGTATACATACAGAAGTAATTTGAAAACTTCTGTGAAAACTTCTGTGACTTAAATATTTGTAACAAATTAAGACACAGATTATTCACAAACAAGTAATGATACAGATTAAAAAGGGAACATACTCCAGATAAAGCACAGATTAATGAGACAAAAGGAATTTTATCAGTAACAATTTGAAGACTTTGATAAATATATAATTGCCTAGGAAAATAAGAACACTTGCTCAAGAAGAAATTTTTTTAAGCTGAGAACTCATAGCAACTAATGGCAACAGTATTTTAAAATGGTCTCACACTAAATACCAGGTCCAAATGATTTCATAGGCAAGTTCTAACAAATCTTTAAGGAAGTAATCATACCAATCTTATAAAAACTCTTCCTGAGAATAGAAAAAAAAAGAAAGAAAAGAAATACTCTCCAACTCATTTTAGAAGGACTTTATAACCCCAATACCAAAATCAAACAATGACAGAGTGATGGAGGAAAAAAATACAGGCTCATTTCATTTATGAATACAGAAGCAAAAATCATAAATAGAAGATTGGATTCACAAATTAAATTCTACAGTGTATAAAGATGATAATAAGCCATGTCAAAGTTGGCCTTAATGCAAAGTTGGTTTAATGGTAGAAAATCTATAAATGTAATTTACTATACTACCATATTAAAAGAGAAAAACCATATATCATTTCAATAGATCTAGGTAAGACATTTAAAGAAATCATAGTAAGTTCATTATTAAAGACAGAAATCTTTTAGTAAATGAAGAATAGAAGGGAATGTGTTTAGCATGAGACAAATTTAATAAAAAATTAAGCAAATGTAGTCCTAAGTGGGGAAACATTAGAATATTCGCCTTTAAGATCTGAAATGAGGCCAGGAAGTAGAAGATCACACAGCTTTAATCTTTGTGGTGGATGTTCCTGTCAGTACATTAACTTAAAAAAAAATAATTCAGAAGAAGGATTGGAAAGAAAAAATGAAATTATCACTATCTGCAGTTGATATGATCATTTACATGGAAAACCCAAAGAATCTATAAATACTTAGAAATCGTAGGAGAATTTCACAAGGTAACTCAATAGAAGATGGATATAAAACAATGAATTGTATTTTCACACTCCAGCAACAAAAATAATTAAAAAGAAGATACTATTTATAATAGCATTAGAGGACATCAATCACCCAGGAATAAATCTAACAAAAGATGAATTAAAGCCACTACAGGAAAAATCATAAACTTTAATGAAGACCCAAACAATGGAGAGCTATGCCAAATTCATGGAAGGAAAGGTTTGGTTTTCTCCAAATTAATCTACAGAGAAGTTCTAATCAAAATCCAAAGGGCTGTTTCGGGGAAGAACCTGATAAGCAGATTCTAAGGCATATGGAAGAGTAAAGAGCAGAGAACAGCCAGACCACTTTTCTGAAGAGAATTTAGAGTCTCACTTGCCCTACCCATATCAGGACTTCCTTGAAGCTGCAGTAAATGAGGCAGTGGTAAATATACACACGGTGACCAATGGATAGAGTCCAGGAACAGGCCCACATTTATATAAAACGTTGGCATAGGGCAGAACGGCATTTCAGATCAGCATGGAAAAGAGAAGCTACTCAGTAAACAGAGCTGGGAAAGTGGTTATCTGCATGAAAAATACATGACACTGGATTAGGGCCAAGTTTTTACCCTGAATCTCTTAGTCCCAACCCCACGCATCTATACTCTCCTCTACAATGCTGGATATATACACTGTGTGTTTGCTCCATTCTTTGAGAACATTCAATTCTTCTACAGAGGCCAAGGAAAGCAAACAAGATGGGCAAAATTCATCAGTTGTATTAACTACAGATAATAAGTAAGCAAGTCTTGTGAGACAGAGGCAGAATTCAGATGTGCTAAAAATAGGTAGCAAGTTTGTAATCTGCGAAGACATGTAAAAATAAAAGAAATGGGGGGGGGGAGCAGTGCACCTGGGTGGCTCATTGGTTAAGCTTCCAACTTCTGCTCAGGTCATGACCTCATAGTTTGTGATTTCGAGCCCCGCCTCAGGCTCCGTACTGACAGCTCAGAGCCTGGAGCCTGCTTCGGATTCTGTGTCTCCCTCTCTCTGCCCTCCCCCCGCTCACACTCAGTGTATCTCTCTCTCTCTCTTTCTCTCAAAAATAAACATAAAAAGAAAGAAGAGGAATATACTGTAAAAAGGGTGGAACAACCAAGATTATTACTTACAGGTAGAAAGGGATAGAAACATTAAATCATAAATCACAGGGTAGACAGCATACCATTTAAGGGTTGACAGCCAGGTCATTATCTACCTAAATTGTCTACCTATTGGTGCCACCATTCTGACTCCTGTATGCTCTGCTTCAGAAATGCTGAAAAGGGACAGAACACGGACTAGCCATGTGAGCAGACCTGTGGCCAGGCCAATCTGTCCTCGCACCCCCCAATAGAGCAAGCATTGGTTGCAAACCAACTGGTTGCAACATTGGTTCCATCAATCTTCTATCTACTTATCCCTTACTGAACCTCAATTCTTGTCCTCATAACTACGCTATCAGAGCATAACACAAGAGAGTAGAGTCCATTCACCCTGCTTGCTTCCTATCCCAAGCAGGTTAACCTACCCCCACTCTTTCCTCTGGTTTCTGACTGTACGTTTTAAATGGGTTCAATAACCTTTGTGATCTGATCATCATAATTTGTCCTGAGCCTTCCTGGTCCGTGGTCTCTACAGCCTGCCTATGGCATACTTGGAGGCTAACACTACACGGGCCTAATTTCCCACAGGACACTGGGGCCAGGAATCTCTATGCCACATTTCCCAGACCCCCTTTTCAGTGGTTTTCTAGTTAGGTTGTGCCTAGAGGGTGTGCTGGAGAGAGAATGGGGGGCAGGAAGAGAAAAGAAGGGATTCACTTCTGACTTCAAGTCCTCACGGCCTCCCTGTGGCCTCCAAACACCTCTGCCACCCAGGCTTCCTCCCTGCCAAACTGGGGTTTAAACCCTGAGAGTTTTCAAAGAGCCAAAACAAGTTTGCAACATGGGAACAAGGTGCTGGTTCCAAAATATGAAACTGGAAAATCAAAATGAACAAAAGTTTTCTTAACCGTCTATAAAAGGTAAACTCGGCCAACTTGTAAACCACAATTCAACTCTTTAACACTTTTATAGAAACGTAATAAAGTTTGAATTAAAAGAACCAAATGAAGAATGTACTTTAAAACTCAAAAAAATGTTTAGACCTTTGCCCTTATTTTTTTTTATACCAAAGAAGTCTATTTAGCATGGGATGGGGGGGCTATTTTAAATTGGTTGATATCACATGGAAGGGTTGGGGCTGGGGTGGGACGATGTCCCATGGTGAGGGTGGTCATAACCTAGAGGTTTATAAAGGGCCTGACAGAGCCTCTCACTCTGGATCTTTCTGTTGCACCCTCCACTATGTGCCATGTAGGTAACTTCTCCTAGCACCAGCTTATGGGATGAAGCAGGGGGCAGAGACACCAAGGGGTAGCCAAGAAAGGCTAGAGCTTTGAAGATACTTGATAGCTCACCTCTATATGACTGTGAGGAAACATACGGCAGGGGCCCCAGGACGGACTTGTGTCCAGTGACCTGCCTGAACCTGAGTTTGTGGGTGGTTGCCGCAAGCTCGTGTGTGCATGAAGTGGTGAGTCTCAACGACCTTGGAAAATAGGAAGGGTAGCCAGTTATCACCCAGTGTCATAGTTGTGGTGCAGACCAGAGAAGAACAGATCCGGTTTCTTAGAAGAACGGATGGGTCAGCCTCCCTTCCCTACACTCCTATTTTTCCTCTCTGAAGTCAGCCAGCCACTTTGCATGGAGCACGTCTTCTTTCTAAACTAGGGCTTCTTGAACTTAGTGTGCGTAAGAATCACGGAAAACGAAAGGAGACAAAAATACAGATTTGAACAGGTACATGCACCCCAACGTTTATAGCAGCATTATCAACAATAGCCAAACTATGGAGAGAGCCCAAATACCCATCAACTGATAAATGGGCAAAGAAGATATATAAAAATATATGTAATAGAATATTACCTAGCCATCAAAAAGAATGAATTATTGCCATTCGCACCAACGTGCTTGGAGCTGGAGTGTATTATGCTAAGTGAAATAAGTCAGTCAGAGAAAAACAAGTACCGTAGGATTTCACTCATGTGTGGAATTTAAGAAACAAAAGAGATGAACATATGGGAGGGGGAAAAAAGAGAGGGAAACAAACCATAAGAGACCCTTAAGGATAGAGAAACTGAGGGTTGATGGAGGGAGGGTGGGGTGGGGGTGATGGGCTAGGTGGCGATGGGCGTTAAGGAGGGCATTTGTTATGATGAGCACTGGCTGTTTTATGTAAGTGATGAATCACTGAATTCTGCTGAAACCGATTTTGCACTGTATATTAACTAACTAGTCTTTAAATACAAATTTGAAAAGAAAAAAAAAATTACGGAGAGTACCTATGTAAAGTGCAGATTCCCACACCTTAACCTTCATTCTGTGTAAACCAACGCTTTGAGAAGCTCTGCTCCAGAGCTAGTTAAGAAATTCAGGTGCTAGAAACAAACTCTTTCCTGTCTTCTGGGGCCCAGCTAGGGCAGACAAATGGCATTTGAAGTAACGGAAAGAAACTACTAAGAATGAAGGAAGATCCACACTGACCAAATTGGTTTTCCTATCTAGCAAGGATTATAACTCCACATTTTGTTCACAACCTCTGGGTGTGAAGCAGACCCAGTCTCCGGAACTGAGAATGTTGAGGGGGAGTTAAGAGAGGGGTTGGGAGAGGAGCTAACCTCTTTTCTCTATTAATTGGGAGTCCCAAGGACAAAGGCCTGGTTTAAACATGTATTTTTCAGCTTTTTCTGCCCCTGGCTCCAGGCCTTTGAGAGCTCACAATGTGGTCAGATCCAAATCACCATTTGCACTTTGAGAGAGATTCATACCCAAATTTGCATCTTAAGCCTTTGGTTTTATTACGTGATGAAAGGCTTTGTTTCGTATTTAAAGAAAAGTTAGCCAACAAGATCGGAATAGAGAGCTTTGGGCTTTGTTTCCAGACCTGGGTCCATTTCTCTCTCCTGTACAAACCAAATAATAGTAAATCAGAGAAGGACCATAAAGATAAGTCTGCTTTCATGATGTTAGGGAGTCTGCAGACAAATAACTCAGGAAAGATCAGAGGGGGCTGGTCTGACCTTCCTTCCTCCCAACTTGGGCTGTACAGGGCGCATATCATGGGAGAGACCCTACTGGGTGTTAGTAATCCTGTGATTCCATTCAGGATCTCAGAGCATGTTCGCAGACTGTGGCTTCCCTTATCTGCTCCCTGGTGCCATCATCTCCGCCTCCAGCCCCTCTCCCCTCCAGCGTCTTCCTCCCTCATCCAATCCAGTCTGCCACAAGGCTGACAGCCCAGCTCAGTTTCTGCAGTTCAGATTACCAACATCTAGAACAACTAGTGAGGAAGAGGGAGCTCCAGGATCGACAGGTAGTAGAGGGTGGGGTCAGGGGAAGTCCTTTTCCTGATGAAAGAGCTAGACAAAGCCTATAGAGTCTCAGACCCAGAGCTGGAGAGGAGGTGACGGGAGAGAGGGTGTCCCAGATGCCAGGAGAGTCCTTTGTCTTTATGGCGATGGTGACAGGCTCAAAGTACGTGGAAAATTAGGAACGGTCACAGGAAAAACCCCTCCAAATTAACACAGACAGATCTTGCCGGGGAAAAAAGTGAAAAGAAAATCAACAAGGATGGTTTGGACGGGTGAAATGAATAATTACAGTTATTTATGTGTCCTGCTCACTCTTCATGCTTCATTAACATGCAGCACGGTCTCTGGTGTGACCGTCATTAAATGCATCAGATTGGGCACGGGCTACGTTTTTACCTGATTAGCAAAATGCTCACATTTGTAAACTAGGGTCCTCACAGTAGAGTCCTTTGGCAAGATGGTTCTCGGCTCAAAAGTTAAAAATAAAGGAAAACAAAAAGGAAAGAAAACACACACACAGGCGCGCGCGCGCGCACACACACACACGCACACACACGCACACAGAACTCAGAGGAAACTTGCCCCCCGCCACCGGCCAGGCTGACACAAAGGGGTTAAAAGTTGAGTGGAAGTCGAGCTTGAAGGAGTAAGACGGGGCCTCTATATAAAGTTGAACAAGTATCTGGGGCCCGCACAAACCTCCACCTTTTTTGGCCTCCACGGCGGCAACCCCAGCCCCTGCTAACGTCCTCCGCCTGTGGGACCAAGTGGGGAAGCTCACGGTTGTGGCGGCCAAGCAGAGGGGCCGGCCTTGCCAGGAATATAGAGGGAGGGGAGGGGAAAAAGCCCGATCGCCCACCCCGCTCCCTGGCGGAGGGCGGGGGCAGCGCGTCCCGCGGGCCGAGCGCGTCTCGGGCGGTGCGCATCTCTGCGGAGCGGCGCGGGAAGGATGCTTGTCGGCAGGGGCGCGCGCGCGGGGCGCGGGATGCCGCGGGGCTGGACCGCGCTCTGCCTGCTCAGTCTGCTGCGTGAGTACCGGCCGCGCGCCCGGGCGGCGGGGAGGGTCCCCGCTCTCCCGGAGGCGAGCGCGCAGAGCCCGGGGGCGCGCAGGGAAGGGACCCCCGCCCCCCACCTACAGCTGCCCCAACCCACGCCCCGCGCCCACGGCGGCTCCCGGCACTGGTGGGACCGGGGCCCCCCTGGGACCGGCGCACCACCTGGGAAGCGCTGGGGTGGACGGGGAGGCAGGGCGGGCGACCCCGCCGCGAGTGTCAACCAGCCCAGGTGTAAACCGGGCGGAGCTCTCTGAGCTTCCCGGTAGTGGAACAGTGCGACTCGTTCGCATTGTCTCTAAAGTACGGCGCTTCGAAGATGCCAGAGGCTGTGGCCAAAGGTCCGGAGCGCAAAGTTGGAGCCAGAGCCAGGAGAGGGGAGGACAGAAGCAGGAAAAGTTTTGCGCCTGGGGGTTGATTGAGAAAGCCCAGGCCGGAGCGGGTGCTGGGAAGAGAGCGCAGGCGCCCACCGACCACCACCACCACCACCACCACCACCGGCACTGGGCGAGCCCGAATTTAAGGACGGGAGTGAGGCCAACCTGGGACAAGGCCCTAGCTCCAACGCCCAGGAGGCGCCGGAGGCAGGCTGAGTGAGGTGACCAGGGGGTGTGGAATGAACAACAGTACGGGAAAGAATGCTTGCATTTAAGATCTGAAAGCTAAATTACAACTCCCTCTTCCGACACCCACACCCACTCCCCTGGAGAGAAGGTGGCAGCAGATGGGGTCTGTTGTGCGCCCTGCCTCCGTCTCCCCATCGCCACCCCCCCCCCTCGCCGACCCGGGCACCAAGTCCAACCTGTTACATTTGGGGGCATTCTTCCTCTTCCCGCTCCAAGTTCTAGAACTAGGGAATATGTCAGCAGGCTCGTGGACACCCTTCTGCTCACCCACACTTGCTCCTACTTCTTAGGATCTTGCTCTCTCACTTTGGTAAAGAAATCATAGACAGTAAGTATTTATTCTTAATTGCTTTCATTTGGGGAGAGCATTCTCTATCTCCTCTCATTGCCTTTAGAGGGTTTTAAACATTGTGAGCTGTTCTACTTTTTGCTCAAGATTCTGCTTCCAGCCCTCTAGGGCCCCCAGGTCCCTACACGTACTCATCCTACAGGCCACCCACTATGGCCCCACAGAGTGACCTGGGCCTGCCAGCGGGACTCCTTTGCTCTCAGTGTCCTCTGGTGTCAGCGTTGGGCCCACCCAGTTGGAGAGAGACTCCGGGCTTGGGAAAGCTCTAAGTTAGGCTCTGAGTTGACCAGTTCGGCAGCCCCAGACCTGCCCTCTGGGGCAGAGAAAAAGCTGTGACTTCAATGTGGAAACACTAGGATAGGGGAACTCCCCTGGGTGCTAGACGGCACCCTCATAACACAGTGGAGCCGATCAACAGCCGATCAGATGCTTCACTCTCCTTTACACAGCTCGTGATGACCTGGTCCTGGGCCGAGTGAGGCCCACCCTTTTTTTATTTCCTCAGCTGGTCAGTCTCAGTCTCGCCTTGGCCCGTAGCAGGGGGTGGGGGGAGCGACTTAACTCCTGCAAAATCTGGGGCAGATATGCTGAGAATCTCACTGTCTCAGCTTTGGAGGTGACAGCTGGGACATGGGTCCCGACTCTCAATCTTGCCAGACTACTTGAGCCAATGTGTAGCCTTTCGTCTTGCCTGAGAACTTTCTAGGGTTTGTTTCTTTCTTTAACACCGGGAGTCATTTTCTGTCCTGGTCTACATTGGGGGATAGATGAGTGAGTGACTGTACCTTGAAAGGCTGACCGAGGGACATTTGCAGGAGTTCCGTGCGATTATTACAAACTTTAGGGCACCGGGGGTCTTCTCATCATGTACACTGACAGAAGGCTTTGTTCTGGGAAGGTCTTTCTGTGCTCTGTGAGAAGTTGGCGTAAAGATGGGCACGGCGGTCCGACCAAAAGTAGACTCTTTTCGTTGCAGATGAAGCTGCTTTGGGGGGCAACCAGACTCAGAATGAGTCGCCAGATAGCACTCCCCTGCCACCAACAGGTAAGAGAAGCCTTTCAGGTTATTAGGAAGCCCCATTTGTGGGCCTCCGGGTATCTGTCCCCTCCAAGACCTCCATGGCCTATCTCCTTCCTCCCTCTGTAAGGACACCCCCCCCCAAGGCCCGCCCCTTCACATTCCTCTTCTTCCGTCGTGCATGCTGACCCCACACCCATATCCTGTCTGGGGCTACATGTAAGAGGGGAAAAAAGAAAAGGGAAAAGAATTTTATCAGATATTTTCCAGAGGAGAGAGGACTCCACCCTTTGACTCTCTGCCATATGGCGACCGACGAGGAGCAGCCTTGGGGACCTCTGACTAATTCAGTGGTCCCCAGTGGTCCCCCTCGTCGGGCCAGTCCAGCTGGCACAACCTTTGCAAATGCAAGTCTTCCACGGCCTTCCCGTTTGACGGATAAAACACTTCTGGGCATCTTTTTCTTATCCCTTTAGCTCCACCTCCTGGGCCTCCTTGTTCACTTGTCCTCCTGTTCTTCCTACTTTGAGTCTTTGTCTCCAAAAGCTCGGGGCAAGGAGTGCCAAGCTGCAGCAGATAAACTCGGGCGCAGAGTCTTACAAAAACAAATAAAAAAGGAGGAACAAATTCCACTCCGTATGGTCTCACTGCCTGATTTCCTTTAGACCCTGGGCAGGAGGGCCTGGGCTCCCTTTCAGGGCTGGATGGCTATTCGGCTCCACCCTCGGGGGGCCCGGCCTCCCTCTCTCCTTGACTTTGCCTGATCTAACTTAAATGGCCCCCGAGTGTGGAGAATTCAGAAGGTGAAGGTATGGAAACAAGAACAAAAACACCACCCTCCAAAAGAAAATGCTCCAAGTTGCCAGGGCAGAATTTCCTATTTGTCTGGGTCTTGACTTCTCTAATGAGAACATTCTCTTCCCTCCTCAGCTACGAAATAAAAACACATTATCTACAATTTTTAGTCTCCACGGCCCCTGACTTTGCTAAGGAGAAAGATGCGTGCGTCTTGGGAGAGTGAGAGGCCAATGAACGGGGGACGGGCCAAGGTGGACTTCTTAGCACCTGCACTCTGGGGCCCACCCCGGGGGCCATTCGCTTCCCTTTGGATGTGAAAGAAAAGGCCTTTGGGCTTAGTTGGCTTCGTCTGCTTCTTCCTGGTTTGGTGGGGAAAGACCCCAAAGAACCCACAGCTGGTACCTTTTAGTGGGATGGCATCTCTAGGTAGCGAGTTCTGTTGTTACAGAAAATGCCTTAACGAGTCTCTGGGTGAAAGTAACCTGGACCCCTGGACGGGCCTTGGAGGTGCAGGGGCAGACAGGAGGTTAATTGCTGGGCGTGGTAGAATACATGGGAACTTTGTGTTTGATGGGCCCAAGAGACACAGGCTGAGGGAATGCAGAGCCCAGAAGGAGTAGAGAGAGAGGAAGGGAGGTGCCTGGACCATCAGAGAGGCAGTGGTGCCTGAGGGTGGAAAAGACCCAGCAAGGAGAAGCTCCTTACGGTGTGGCATGCATGCTTAGCACAGTAATGTCTGGAATTTCAGGCTTATGCCGTTGTCTCTTCCGGGCTGGGCTGTAATCTGGCTCCGTGCTCTCAAACCTTTGATAAACACACACCCGCCTGGTGTTAGTGTGCTTTGCGGGGAATAAAGGAACAAGTCCTCGGCTGGCCTACGGTGAAGCAGAACTACAGTGCCTGAGCACAGGGAGGCACAGAGTTGCAGAAAGGGAGTCAGTGGCGATTAGGGGAATGAAGGAAGAGGTGACTGGGAGAAAAGTGGGCCCCCAGAGAAAGCGCAGGAGACCAGGCTTCCGTGGTAAGTCGATGGGGTCCAAGACAAGGTATTTGAATATTAAAGAGAAGTCAGAGTCCGCTGTTCACTCAGGCCACAGACACTTGGTTTACGATCACGTCTCAGTGAGCCACGAAACCATAGGAAGGCATCAGCCCAGTTCTTTGTTCTGGTCCAAGATGCCCAGACTCGGGGAGACCTGTAACAAGGATGCTTCCTGAATGTTCCCGGAGAAGATGGGTGGCTCACCACCTCCCAGAGTAGTTCATTCCATTAAAAAAAAAATAATAGTAACCCCCCCCTATTTTAAGCCTTACTTTGTGTTACAATGAAATTAGCTTTCTTGAATCATCTGATCATTAATTTCTATTCTTAATTAGAATTGGCTAATCTTCAGTGGCTTCTAATCTAATTCTCTTCTTTAAACTACCATGGAATTATTATGATCCTTCTTCAAGACAATCCTTAATGATCTTTCTGGCCCCACTAGATTATAAGCTCCTTGAGGACAGGGATTTATTGAAATTGTAATGACCTTAACCCCAAACCTCAGGAAAGAATCTTCTTTTCTTCTGTGAATGGTCCTTTGCACGTCATGGGTGCTTATGACCAATATGAATGAATACATGCGTGAAATGAATCTTGAAGAAAGTTACTTATTCTCCCTCCCCAAATTCTTCTTTTCTGGATCAGAGGTTAGCAAACTTTTTCTGTCAAGAGCCACATAGGAAATATTTTAGACTCTGGAAGCCATATGTAGTCTCTTAGGCATATTCTACTCTGTTTAATTATACAACACTTTAAGCATGTAAAAGCCCTTCTTAGCTCACTGGCCGTACAACAGACAGCCCGCGGGTGGATTTGGTCCGCCAGCTATTTGCAGACCCCTGATCTAGATGAAATAACTCCGGGCCCTCAACCATATGACTTGGTTTCTAGAGCTCTCCTAATTCTGGTTATCCTTTCACGAACACTCCCTAATTTAACAAACTCCCTCCTAAAATACGGCATTGAATGAGTGTGAACATGCCTGACATGGTCGCCATTCAATCTAAGTGCTTTTTCTGAACTCAGAGGATTGTGCTAAGCACCCTGAGAAAACAAATGTGTATCAGAGATGTTTCCGGCACTAAAGAAATTTATAATGTAACTGAGGTGACAAGACCTATACTCAGGAAACAGAGTTTATGATTTTGTGCCAGATACATGGTGGAGAGACGTGTCTCAGGGTCTCTGAGAAGCAGAAGGAAGGGGGCCCTATACTAAAGATAACTGCTGTTTCTTGAGCGTTTACCAGACAGGCTAACCACTTTATGCTTCTTATCTCCTTTATTCCTCAAAACAACTAGGAGTTAGGGAATATTTTTATTCCCGTTTTATAGGGAATGTTTAGAGAGTTGAAGAAGCTTCCCCCCAAGCCCTCACAGCTAGAACATGGTAGAGAAGCCTCTGAACATGGTCTGACTGCAGAGCCCAAGCTCTTTCTTCGGAGGTTTCCTTCTCTTCTCAGAAACATGGGCTGTGGGTTCCCAGCAGAGTCCAGCAGGCTTCTTTTTCCTGCTACTGTATCCCTGTGGGCTGAGACACCCAAGATTTTCTCAAAGAAACTCCTCTCAGACAGGGCACCAGAATTGGAAAGGAATGGTGGAACGGGGCTAGCTGGCCAGGAGGAGATCAGGAAACAATACCAGCAAAAAAAAAAAACAAAAAACAAAAAACCACACACACACACAAGAAAAAAGAAAAAACAAAAACAAAAAAACAAAAAAGAAAAAGCAAAAAAAACCACAACTAAACCTAAGGGGGTCTTTGGAAAGCAAGACTGAGCATAGGAGAGCATAAGCATTTAGCTACTTAGGTAGCAGAGCATTCTGGATCTCTGAGGATTTGTAAGCCCTCTTTCAGGATGAAAAGATTCTCCAATTTACTAATTGTAGGTAGGAATCTCTTAAGCATGTATTACATTATGCCTTTGCTTCCTCCGTGTACCCCTCAGAAATAGGACTTTAACTTTCATGACTCAGATGGATCATGAAAATAATTTAGTTATGGTGCAGCTCAGTGACTTTGTTAATGCTTACTAAGGTGTATATATTTATTTCCTCCTACTGTAAATGATTCCAGACCAGTGTGTGGGTTTTTTTTTTAACATTTATTTATTTTTTTGAGAGAGAGAGAGAGAAAGAGTGAGCTGAGAAGGGGCAGAGAGAGAGGGAGACACAGAATCTGAAGCAGGCTCCAGGATCCGAGCTGTCAGCACAGAGCCTGATGCGGGGCTCGAACCCACGAACCGGGAGATCATGACCTGAGCCAAAGTCTGGTGCTCAACCGACTGAGCCACCCAGGCAGGCATCCCATGGCCAGTGTGGGTTTTAATACTCATGTCTGTTTTTCATTTATGTTTCTTCTTTTTTAAACTGTTGTTTCTCCTTGATGTTTGCTTCTACGAGTCTCCAATTTTTAGCTTTAACTAGGATATCAGATAACCAAGCTTGTTAGAACTTGGTGTAAAACAAGAATAATTGCCTGTGAATAAGTACCTGTAAGTTAAATGCAAAACTTTTACTCCATGAATTCTGTGACCTCTGTTTGGCGTTTTTGGCTTCTTATCCTTATTCCGCTAACTTTCTGATGTCTTGTCTCTTCCCTTTGCCCCAACTCATGAGTTAGGATCAAATAGAATATCTAGAGTCACATAGGGTACTTAGGGGGACACAGTTAATAAAGGTAGGGTGGAAGGTAAACAACATAAGATGGCCTTTTGTTCAATTTTAAATTGTACTGTAAACGCCCTGTTGGGTTGGGGCTAACGGCTGTTTGTCTGGAAGGCTCCAGTCTAGAATGGAATGGAGTGGAGGTTTCGTTGATCGTCTCCTAGAATCGAACTGGGAAGCCGCTGTTGCTCCCTTACAGAGTTGGAGAACAGAATCAGATCAAGAAAGGTCAGCATTTGATAGTTTAATGCCTTGGATGGGGGCGAGAAGCTAGGATAGACAGAGACACGTGGTCTGTCTCGATTCTTATAAATGTTATTCCTCCAAGGCGCAGTCTCTTCGTGGGAGCTCCAGAAAGGGAGCCCTAGAGACTGTGAAATTGAGACACTTCCTGCCTGCTAGTCCCTACACCGCAGCACCCAGGTTGGATTGGTCTCCGGGTCTTCCACCACCTTGTTCCCTCGCTCTACACCCCCTCACATATCCCGTCACATAGCCTTGCCTTTCTGCCCTCCCTCTTTGACCTGTTTCTCCAGGGTCTCAGAGGCTGCCTTGCTCACAGCGGGCTCAGGGCCATGCATCTGAGGTTGGGGTTTCCTTTTCCTGGCAGGTGAATTGTGCTACCTGCTCCTCAGCGTTTGGCCCGGTGGTGGGTGGGAGGTGGCTGCGGCGGCTGGGAGCCCGACCCCAGCGGGTCGGTAGCTGGCCTGGGTCCAGAGTCGCTTCACTTCTCTGGCACAGGCCCTCCGCCCTCCGAGCTAGCAGCAGGTCTCTGCTCACATCTGGAAGAGCTCAGAACTGTTTGTCTGGGTGAAGGCGGCCCTGGGGAGGGGCTTCAAAAGCATGACATCACCTCAGTCAGGCGCAGCTTTCTTTGGAAAGCGCGAAGGGCTGGGTCAGCCTGAGCCAGATAGGATTCCCAGGAACTGATGTGTTGGAAGGAAGAAGAGGAAAGGGTGGGCAGGAAGAATGATGTCAATGGGGAGTTCCAGTGGTGCCTTGGAATGGTACCTGGGGAGGATGATCCTTCAGGTCAGTATCCGCCTGCTCCCGCCCCCCGCCCCCTGTGGTGAGTTCATAGGTTGGGGGCCGATTGCTGAGCGGGTCCTGTCTAAGGGCCCGGGAAGACTGGATCTGCTTTCCCACCTATTCCATTTTGATAAACCCACCTCCTGCCTAACCCAGGTAGGAGCCCATCCTTTTCTCTCCAGAAGTGCAGAGGATGCATCCTGGTTCTTAGCAGTTTCGACTCTCTGACCTTCTTGCTACTTCTACTCAAGAGTCAGCTAAACCTCAGTGGCCCCAGTGTTCCCTGCCCTGAACTACGGCCTCCCCTCTTGGCCAAAACCTTGCGTGATTCAGGTTCTTATCTCTAAAATGCAGGTGGTGCTATCATTTCATCCTCCTGCTCGCATGCACATAATGTCACGATATGATTGTTGTCTTCACCATTTATATCCATCTACTTGCAGCAGGTGGCAAGGGAGGCAGATGTGGGACAGTGAGACTTGTCACTGCTTTTAGGGGAAGCATTGAAACTAATGCCTAACTTCCCTCTTGATGCCGAGGGAAAGAAGAGTTGTCACTCTACATTGACATTTACCTGGAGACCTCCCAAAATTACAGCTCTAGATCTCAATCAGGAAAATTGAAAGACAAGCTTTAGGGTGGCCTGGGATCCTCAGGGGCCTTTCCTTGACGGTGGTACTGTGGGTGCTGAGCTCTGGGTACCAAGTCGATCCTATAGCATTTATGGGGCCCAAGCCAAGAATGGAATAGAGGCCCTCATACCATATGTCTAAATACTTCGAAGTTACAATCAGGCCTGTGGGCTTATAAATGAAATGTCCTCTATCCCCTTACCTTGAAAAACATACCTAATGGCCACCTGGAAGGCCAGGTTTGAATTTGGGACCCTCTCAGTCTCAGAATTCAGTGCCACCGTGTGGCTGAGCAGGAAGAGATGGCCCTTGGCTCCAGCCTGTCCCGCTTCTCTTCTTTTTACCCCCAACCCTGGCTCACTGTAGGGGATGTTGCATGCATGCAAGGGACACACCATCCACATGTTTCATGTGTACACCTTCTCCCTGCCACCTCTTGGCCACCCTTGTGCCTTGGAGGTCCATACCCTGGTACTGCGGTTCACCCTCAGAAGGATGGACTGCGAGAAAAGGCCCCATGAAGATCCTCAAGTGAGAAAAGAGGCATTTGGGCAAGAATTTCTAGGAGTTCTGGTCCCCAGTGTATGATCTAGACAAGAGGGTACCTCTCTGTTGGCCCCACGGACGCCTCATGGTTGGGAGCAGGGCAGCGTAGGAGGAGGAATAGAACACAGACTCTAACATTCAGGGAAGTTTCTCCTTTCTGGACGTAAGGGTGGCATTGATAGGTACCCCCAGGAAACACAGAAGGACAAGCACCCTCATGAAGATCTTCAGAGAATAATTCAATACAGGAATATTATACTATATCAATTTAAGTTATTTGTCATTAATTCTCCCAAAACAATCCATGTCAGGAAAGACCCTCACTTTGAAGGTTGGTAAACACACACACACACACACACACACGCACACACATGCACACATGCACATTAAACTACATAGTTATTGGAAAAGGCAAAACTAAGCTATCTTCCTACATTTGATGAGAAACCAGGCCTTAAGTTCTCTAGAGCGTCCACTGGTCAGAGGTTCTTAAAAGAAATCGTGGGGTCACTTACTGAGTTTCTCAACAAAAGGCAAGGAGGATGGGTTTGCAGGCCATGAGGGAAAGACTAGAGTGTGGGAATGGGGGAGTCTTGGACAGATAGAAGATTTTTAAGGGGACTGAACAGAGATGGCATGAATCTAGTGGCTCTTCCTAGAGTATATGAATGGAATGGCTGCAGGGTGACAGAAAGAGAGACAGATATGTTAAAAAGGAAATCTTCCCCCATACTTTAGATCTTTGCAATGTTTATTCAGATATAACTTGATATTTTACTATTTTATTTAACATGTTCTAAACATTGCCTCGTAGTCTCATGTGGCTTTAGTTTTTTTATATTTCTTTATTTGCAATGATTCTGGTATGTTAAGCGCATATAGCATTTATCCCATTGAGATTCATTTAGTTGTTTGCGACTTTTCCCTCCTGCAAATGGTACTATGCTGGACACTTGATGCGTACAAGCTTTTCCTTCCTTATCTTCTTAGGGAAAATCTAGTAGTGAGAAATTCTCCTGTCCAGGAGGATAGTCTTGATGTCATGATGTCCTAAGTCTCCAGGATGATTTAGGTTCTGACTTTTCCTCCTTGTTTCTCGATAGCCTCTGGGTTCACAAATACACAAACCGGGACCACTGTTACCACAGCGTCAGCCACCTCACATACAAGTTCAACTGTTTCCGCAAATGTGTCCAGCCAGGGAGCCACCACACTAAGTCCTCTTGGAACTACCATGCCATACCCTGTCTCTCAAGACCGCAATGGGACCACAACAGCCATCTCAGGTAAAAAGTGTTTGTCTCGGGCCCCAGAGGGATGTGGCTGGTGCTTGGGTAAAGCATTAGGATGCCTGCAGACCTCCCTTAGCCCTGCCTTCCCCCGCAGATGGAAACACAAGTCCTGCGAAGCATGGTTTGTGCATCATGTTTAGGGTGCCCTGAGGTAGACTCCTGACAATTCCTGTAGTGATGGCTTTCTCAGGCCAACAGTTTGGCTGCTGATCCTGACCAGTAACTCTCCTTGTACCCTCTTTTCATGCTGAGTTCAGCTTAGTGACAAAATAAGGATCAGATGAGGACTCCCTAGACATCTCTGATCTCTTCTAAGTGGAAGAAAGTATGTACAGGTTCACACTGGTTTTTGACTTCTTCAGGGTGAGCCAGATTCCAGTTCAGCATCAGAATCCTGAAAGCACCTCTCATACATTCTCAGTGATAGCCATGGTTCCAGTAGCTGGCTTGAAATGAGTTTGGTAAGGGTTAGGATATGAAGTAACTCTTAACTCCCCCGATTCTCTTTTCTGGTTTGAAGTCCAGGTCAGTATCGTTATCTGTAAAGTTTTAATTCAAGACAGTGAACTGAGATGTGTGTAGGGGTGTGTGTGTGTGTGTGTGTGTGTGTGTGTGTGTGTGTATGAAAACATGTGCATGCAAAACATGTGTTTTGGTCTATTTCAGAGACTACAGTCAACTTCACTTCTACCTCTGAGATCACCCCAGTGCCTGGAACGGGGAACTCTTCTGTCCAGCCACAGACCTCTTTAACTGTCACAGCATTTTCCACCACAACCAACTTTTCAACTTCAGACATGACTTTGAAGCCCAGCATGCTCCCCGGAAATGTTTCCGATCCCCCATATAACAGCACCATCAGTGTGACATCCTCCACTGAGCCTTATGCATCATTTTCTCCCACCCCAAGTACCATCAAGGTAGGTGAATTGGGCCAAAAGTGGCAGATTGCCCCCTCGCTTCGTATGTATGCAAACCCTCTCCTCCCCTCAACCTCTCCTCATCCCAGCCAGTCAGATTTGGGTCATGTAAGAATTAACATGGAAAATATGCAGCTTAAATATTGCTGGCAAAGATAGAAAGGGGAAGTGAGGAGTGGACACAGGTCGCTGACATATGCTGTGGGTGTTTCATTTCTAGGGAGTTGAAAGTAAAGGGGGATTCTTGGGGGTCCGTGCAGTCGGCTGTGGTTCTTTCTAGTACCTCTTGGTCTGGGCTTTGACCAGGGCACCATTTCCCTTTGAGCGTATTTGGAAACCATCTTCTATTTAATGGGGCGACTTGCAAACAATGTTTAGGACCACCACCATTTCCTGTAGATGAGAGAGTTTGGTGGTATGTCAGGTATAGAGAAGCAGTGAAGAACTGGGCAGACCAAGGATGGTAAGCTCAGCCTTGGCGTCTGTGGCTGTCAACAGTTTGGGGCAGGAAGGGTAGAAAATATGAGGGTGCGTGGTGCCTGGGGGCAGGCTCAAGGGACCTGCCTGGTTTCTGTTTTTAAAGGAACCAGAATAGGAATCTGGAGAGCCCTGGGGACCAGGAGGAAAATGAGTGTCACCAGGATCAGCCTGGCCACCCCCATTACCTTAGTGCTCATATGGCCTCACTGCATGTGTATAATCCACCGCAGGGAGAACAGCCCCAATGGGTAAATTTCGTCCCCTCTTCCATTTCTGCACCATCCAAGCTCATGTTTACCAAGATTGCAAATAGCTACTTGTTGGCAAGCCCAGGCTGGTAACAAAAGTTTTGATTATCTGATGGGGATGCGTGTAAGAAGGAGGAAGAGACTGACACCAATTTATACATCTAGTCCCCTGCCATTTTTAAATTTCCTTTTTCCTAAAACCTCTTAAGAGAGTACCCCACAGAAATCAACCTGGACAAGAGGTGGGGGCAAACATGAGGGGCAAAGATACTGGCTTATTTACTTTGTTTTTGTTTTACTACAGGGAGAAATCAAATGTTCCCGAGTCAAAGAAGTGAAATTGACCCAAGGTATCTGCCTAGAGCTAAATGAGACCTCCAGCTGTGTAAGTCAAACTCCCCTCCACCCCACCCCTATCCTTTCCTCCTCCCTCTTCTCCCACAATCCCTTCCGAACATCCTTAAGCCCTCTCGGACTGGACCAGACTTCAGTGGGGGTGGGGAGAACTTAGTTGGTCAGGCGCTTTCAAATACAGAGTTTTGGGTTTAGGGAGTAAGAGGCCCCATCTGGTGGGCAAAGAAGGCAAGGCAATTTTTTTTAAATTGAGTTAACTTTTTCCCCTCCTCTGTAGTACATTTAATATATACATGTCAGACTTAAGTTTGCTTTCATGTTAAGAAAGTCCTTAGTGAAATACACACTAGTGACCTAAAGTGCCGGTTTGCTTGTTATTTACATATAACTCTTTAATCCGTTTAGAATTCTTTTGGGCTGTAATGCCACATTTTCCATATAACCGTCTTTCCTCACATTGTTTATTGAATGATCCCCTTTGTTGACTGGAATGCTGTTTTTTAGCTTGTATTAAATTTGTATTTGTCCCAGGGCATATTCTACAGAGATATTTTGTTCAGTTTGTCGTTTTTTGCCTATTTTAAGTTTTTTAAAATTGTTCTACTTTTATATTATAGTACTCTTAATATCCAGCCATGCAGGTCTTGGCTCACTACACCATAAAAAGTTTATTTTTTGTCTGTTCTTTTAGAAAAACTTTAGAAACATCTTGTCAACATTAAAAAAAGAAATGTTAACATTTTCATTGGAACTGCTCTAAAGTCTCTCTCTATTTTTCTGGTCTTCTCTTGTATCATTCAGCATATTATCTTTTTAGTTTTTAAAAACTAAAAGCTGTTTGTTTGTTTGTTTGTTTTTCCGGTAGGCTTTATGGACTTTTAAAGTTTATTTATAATACAGATTTCCCATTAAATATTCGAATCGATCATTGCTGGTATATTATAAAGTTGAAAACTTCCAACTTTTCAATATACGTTTCCAATATATATTGAAAGTTTTGAAAATTTATCTTAGGTTTAGCCATTTTCTTTAACTTACTTGTTAATTTCGAGAGCTCTTTACTTGATTCTTTTTTGTTTTCAAGGCAAGCTTTCGTGTTATCTGCCACCATCCATTGCTTTTCTCCTCCTTTTTAGTAGTTATGCCTTGTTTAAGTTTCACATCTTATTGCATTGGTTAGACCATACAGCTCGGCGTTAACTTTGAATGTTGATAGCAGACGTCCTTGCTTTGTTTCAGTAAATCCAATTTCCTGACAGTTACAGTTTCCTCGACGAAGAATGGAATGACAGGACTCTTCCTATTCACTTGTAGGAAAAAACATTTCCTTATAAGTTGGGAATCCATTTAAGGGAACTATATGTGTGACGTGTGACATGTACACACACATAGGCAGCCTATAGTCTGTAGAGGGCATTCAGTTATTTATTTTGTCCATTCTGACTGCCCATGTCATACCTGTGATTATCAGTTGGGTCATTCTGACTCACAGATCTTTTAGAATTATGCCTAAGCTCTCTTTTTAGCCCAGGACTTCTAAAAACAATGGGAATTGCAAAGACATAAGTTCGCACAATAGAATAAGTGCACGATGCAAAATAGTGAACTTAAACATGAATATACAATGTACAAGTAATACAGGAATTGCAGAGACAGAGGCTCACACAATAGAACAACTAAATGCAATTTGCAGACTAGTCAACTTCAACATGAGCATACAAAGTACAAGTAATACTCTGTGTGTTTCTGATAGCTATTTTCAACTCTCTTTATTAAAAAAAACATCGCCAAACCCTTCGTTAATCATAGCTTAAAAAACGACTTTTTTTTAATTTTTTTTAATTTTTTTTAGTAATATCCTGGTGAAGCACTTATTTTCCTGTGTATCACACTGGTCTGTGCCAAAATGCTGCTTCTGCATGCCACTGATTTAGAGCCAATTGCAGGGCAATCTAAGTGTCTGTCCATTGCCCTTCAAGACTCACATTTAACTAGGGTCATCATACAAGACAAGTGCCGGAAACTGACCGCTACTCCAGAAATAACTCCTCTTACTGTGGTTGCTTTCTCTCTGTGGTCTTTACTGTCTCGTCATTCATGCCACAGCTGAGAAGGTCTGCTCTCTCGTCTGAGATCTGGGGAGCATCTGTGAGCAGGGACGTGCAAAGACAGCAGTCCCTCCACTATGCTAAAGAAGGCCTCTGCACCGTTCACGGTGAATCAACTCTCTGGTGACCCCTTGGTCGTGCTACTTTTCCCTGGCCCCTCTGTCACCGTTGATCCCCCGTCTCTTCCTGAGGGTTCCTCCTCCCTAGTCCCCAAGCAGCAGTGCCTCCTAAGTCTCCCCAAGGTAATTCCCCCCCCCCCCCCCCCAGGCAGCAATCCTTGTTCAGAATCTCTAGCCAAAGCTCCGGATTGTGTTTCAGATTCCTTTCCCTTGAGTCCTACTGCGTGCTTATTTGATCATCAATCTGTTCCCAAGGCCGTGAGCGAGTGGTGTGGTGCCTCCTAGTTTTCCTTAGGTTGCATTTGCCCCCGGTGTCAGAGGGCCTTAAGGGACTGGGTCGAACCGTGGGAAACTCAAGCCCTACTCACACCCTAAGGAGAAGCATTAAGGATTTGAATTCCCCTAACGTTATGTCCTTGAGTACTTGTGCAATGTCAGCATTGCTCCTGCCTCCCGTGCACTCCCGTAACGGAAATACGTGTGCATGTTCTCGGCTATCCACACACTCACTCTGCACTGGGACGTACTGAGTATCCAACCTTTCAGCTCCCACCGTGTGGATTATTCCGCCTGTCTTCTGTACCTGCATCCTGCAGGCATTCATTTCTCAACTACTCTCCTTTTGCTCCCCCTCCTTCACCTCTAGGCAGAAATCACCCCTATCAGCCTGGGGGGGGGCGGGGAGGGCAATCCCTACCCTCTTCTCAAGCACCTGCTACTCCGTCTTGGAGCCCTCATTTGCAGGACCCGTCACTCTGAGTCTGACTTTCTATTCTCTCGGCCGCAGTGTCAGGGTAATTTAGTTTTTGTGGTTATGGGTTCCCAAATCGTTTCCACAATGTGAGGTTACTTTCTTCTCTTACGCTGTCCCCCCATTTATCCAGGGAAATACACCGAGAAATTTTTAATGGTGGTAAAAGACACATAACATGAAATGGACCATCATAACCATCTGTAAGTCTTCATATAGTTCAGTGGTATTAAGAACGTTCGCGTTGTTGTGCAGTGTCCAGAAGCCTTTTCATCTTCCAGAACTGAAACTCTACACCCATGAAACAACTTCCCATTCCCCCCACCTCCTCGCCCCTGGCAACTACCCTTCTGCATTCTGCCTCTACGATCGGACTACTCCAGGTACCTCATAGGAGTGGAATCATACGGTATTTCTCTTTGTGTGACTGGCTTATATCACGGAGCATAATGTCCTCAAGGTTCATCCGTGTTGTAGCATGTGTTAGGATTTCCTTCCTTTTTAAGGCTGAATCATGTCTATACCACATTATGCTTATCCCTTCATCCACCAATGAACACTGGGTCGCTTCCATCTTCTGCTGTTGTGACTGATGCCGTTATGAACATGGGTGTACAAATACCTCTTTAGCACTCTGATTTCATTTGGGGGGCGGGGGGCACATACCCGGAAGTGGAATTGCTGGATTATATGGTAAATCTATTTTTAAATTTTCGAAGACCCGCCATACTGGTTTCCATCGCAGCGGCACCATTTTGCAACCCACAGGGCACAGGTTCTGACATGTCCACATTCTCACCAGCATTAGCTATGTTCTGGGTTTTTTGATAGTAACCATCCTAATGGGCATGAGGTGATAGCTCATCGTACTGTTGATTGGCATTTCCTAGTGATTAGTGATGGTGAGCATCTTTTCGTGTGCTTATTGGCCTTTGCATATCCTCTTTGGAGAAATCTCTATTCAAGCCCTTTGCCCACTAGTTTGTTTTTTAGAACTACCTTTCTTTAGAGCCACATGTGTTTACATGCAGAGGTCGTATTTCCTCAGCTAGCTCTCATCGCCCTTATTCTGTCGTATTGACTTCATCTAAGGCAGGCTGCTTCCAGCCTCCAGATCATATCCCCCAGCCCACGCCTTCCTTGCCCTCTGCCCAAACACTAAAGGTCAGTTTCCATGCAGAAAAAATAACTTACAGATGGAAGACAGATGAAGACCATGTGTCTCCTGGTGAGAGCCTGAGATCTGGAGACAGTCTTACTCCTCGCTCGTGGTCAGCTGCTCACCGGTGGGGTGACTTGTAGCAGAGTCCTTCACTCCAGTCTCTAAATGAAAACAGGGTTTTACCTGCCACATCAAGGTCACACCAACATAGATAAAATGAGAAAGAGAGGGAAGGAGGGAGAGAGAATGAAAATTGATCCTAAAAATCTCATCATCAGGAAAAAAATCTTTTTTTCCATTTCTTAAAATTTATCCTGAGGGGCACCTGGGTGGCTCAGTTGGTCGAGCATCCGGCTTCTCCTCAGATCATGATCTCGTGTTTTGTGAGTTCGAGCCCCACCATCAGGCTCTGTGCTGACAGTTTGGAGCCTGGAGCCTGCTTCGGATTTTCTGTCACCCTCTCTGCCTACCCCTCCCCCATTCACACTCTGTCTGTCTGCCTGTCTCTCTCTCAAAAATAAACAAACATTTTAAAAAGTTTATTTTGAGAGAGGAGCGCGTGAGCGGGGGAGGAGCGGGGAGAGAAGAATAGAGAGAATCCCAAGCAGACTTGGCTGTCAGGTCAGAGCCCAAAGCGGGCTCAAACTCACGAAACTTGAGATCCTGACCCGAGCCAAAATCAAGAGTCTGACGCTCAACTCACTGAGCCTCCCAGGCACCCCACATTCGGAAAAAATCTTAAGGATGATTTGGAAAAATACCTGTCCCTCTCTCCCTACTCCAAGTGCTTAATGAACATGCTTCCTTAACATGTTAAGAGTCTTGGCAAAGTTTGAGAATGCTGCTCTAGAAAGGTTAGATGGTTTTAGCATTGTAGTTATTATTTTTGCAAAGCAACATGTGTGAGCAGATGTGGTTAGGGGCTAACAAATCTGATTCTCATGAGCAGAATGGCAAAGGCTGTGGCTTCCTCCTGCCCACTCTCCCATGATATCTGCCCACAGCCTCTCTGGGGGGAGGATGTTTATTTCAAGCGTCCGGAGAAGCATTGTGCTTTGTTCAGGATCCACCTGCTCCTCTCCAGCTCAAACACAATTCACTGATGCTGTTGGATTCCAGAGTGGGAGGCTGGCCACTGTTATTCCCTTGAATTTAGTCCAAGAAACTAAGCGAAGGGTGGAGGGACCCTGCGTGGAAGCCAGACCAGTTGGAACTTTGAGCTGAACAACAATTCACTGGGCTCTTCTGGTTGTTTGGTGCTACGTTTAGTGTCGTCTGGGTTCAGAATTATGTAACGTACGCCCATTCTCCCCATTAAGGAGTCGTACTGTCTAGTCAGAGAGAAATGGCAATGACAGTAAGGCAGAAGATGATCAGACACCAAAGTGTGGGTTCTAAGGGCTACGGTATATGGTATATTACTATTATTGATGGTAACAATACCAGCTGCCCTTTGTCGAGTGCCCATTGGGTTCCACACACTTTGTCGGGGGCTCTTCATACAACACCGCTTTAGTCACAGCTCTGTCTTCAACTGAGGAACCTCACGCTCAGACTAGTTGTATGTCTTGCAAAGACTCTAGTCAATCGCAGAGGCAAGGTTGATGCCGGGTCTATGGGAGATAGGGCCAGTCTCACTGGGGAGCTGGGGTCTGAGTTGAGTCTTGAAGGATGGGATTTCCAAGGAAGAGGGCCATGTTCTTCCTTTTCATATAGGCAGGGCTGTGAAGGTCACAGGCTCTCACACACTTGGGCTCCCCATAATGGCACCCTCAATCTGAAGGCCTTTCCTGACCAGCTTCCCCTGCACACATTCTCCCCATTCTTCAAGGCTTACTTTGAGGTGTTTCTGATAACCCCCAACCTGATGTATGCTCACCCTCCTTTGAATGTCCATAGAACTTTAGCTGTACCTTCCTCATAGTACTTACCGTGTAACTAGCTCTGTCACTTGTCTCTTTGTGCCTCAGTTTCTTCATCTCTAAAATGGGGGAATAATAACACCCATCTTGAGGGGTTGTACAAGGTCTAAATGAGTCAATATACATAAAGCACTTGGAACAGTGCCTGAGACATAGTGACCATCATTTGTTTTCATTGCCATGCATGCAAACTAAGAGCTTTGGCTATGTGGAATTCATAGCTACCCCCCCCCCCCCACGATACATGTGCAGAGATTTGCACACAGTGTCTTCCATTCAGGGCTTGGTAAATGTCAGAAGAGCTGAATATGGTTGAAGTGCAGCTTCTTAGGACTCTGCAGGTTGAAGACATGCCATTTTGTGTGGTTTGTTTAGATTGTGCAGGAGCCCTGTCCCTCTGCCTCTCTCAGGAGAGATAGATTTCAACCAGAGACGCTCCAGGAGGCCAGAGTTGTCCAGGCGGGGACTTCCCTCCTCCTCCTTCAGAAGGCATGGTGTTTGCAGGGTGCTCCCAGGGAAGCAACGTAAGGCTCCCCAAAGAGAAAGGGGCCTAGAGAAGAAAGACACTGCTGATCATATCCAGTGGTATCCAGAATGCCCACAGCAAATGCTGTTTTGAAGAGCCAGATTTTTCCAGAGACAGAGCCTCTATCCAAGTACTTCCTCAGAGACCTTTTTTTTTCTTTGCTTTTTAAATGCTTATTTATTTTTGAGAACGAGAGAGACAGAGTGTGAGTGGGGGGCAGGGTGAAGAGAGAGGGAGACCCAGAATCCGAAGCAAGCTCCAGGCTCTGAGCACAGAGCCCAACGTGGGCTCGAACTCACAAACTGTGAGATCATGACCTGAGCAGAAGTCGGACTCTTAACCGACTGAGCCACCCAATAGGCCCCCTTAGAGACCTTTTCTTGAGAGTTGAAGCAGCAGTGGCCTGAGAATGCATTTTTCTGTGCCATTGGTTCTTGAGGGGCTTCTGAGGCTACCTCTGTGACCTGAAGGTTAGCTAGCCCTGCTCTTCTGGCCTCCTCCAAGCCCATTGAGTTCCACCCAGCTCCCTTCAAGTCCAGCTGATAGAAGAAAGCTGGGGCCTGAGGCCAACCCTGACCTTGCCGTGTGCAGAAGCAAAGGATCCTGGGTTTTCCTGCCGTGGGCCACAGCAGTAGGAAAATACCCAGGCTGCTTTCCAAGCTGGGAGGCCCACAAGGAGCAGTCCTGCCCCACAAACAGGAAGCTGTCTCCTCCACGGAGGCTCAGTTCGGATGCCCCTCACACGCCCCAGCAGTTTTCCCCGAACAGGAAAGTTGTCGGAGCCGTTCAGGCATTTCCTCCTCACCATCTGCCATCCGGACAGAGGAGAGAGTCTTGGTTTCGGTTCCTTTCCTGTGCAGGGGAGGCCGCTCTGATTGGAAGCTGCTGGAACACATCCTGGGAGGTGTGAGAACAGGGTGTTGGAAGGGCACAGCCAGTGTTTCCAATTCATCTCTGTCCCAGGACTCAACTGGCAAAGAATCATGAGAGCTTATCTCCTGGGGCCAAGTTCCTGAGTCCTAGGGACCAGACAGCAACTGGAACCATCTGTGGACCTCATGTAAAACTGGTTTCCATGCTTTTAGTGGGGAAAGGGGGATGGTAGACTGGACAAAAACACCATTTCAGTTTCAACCATGCTCCTCGTGAGCCCCATTGGGGGGTAAAGACGGAAGGGCCCAAGGATGCCACTGGGTCTATAGCCATAGACTTGTTCTCTACTCCCTTCCCTTGGCTTTTCCTCCAACACTTGGGGCTTTTATAATCTTGAAACAAAGGATTTTTGTTTCCATCAGTAATACACTATTAATATTTGCTGTTTGAATTTAATTTGAAATAGTGTATGTGTCCATGGGCAATCCTTAAATAAGACAGTGTTTCCTGAATTTCTGCTCCGGTCCTCTTACAGCCCCACCCAGGACACTGACAGATGTTTCGGATCGGGAAATTTTTGAGTTTTTTTCTTATTGTGTTTTGGCACATCTGTAGTTCACCGGATTTTTTTTTTTCCCAGTTAAATTTTTTAGGAAAAAAGGATCCTTCTTGTTTAGAGAGTCATAGTGTGACTTTCATCAGGATTACTACCTGAGACTCTGGATGCAGCTCAGGGTATATGAATAATTTCGTCTTCTGTTCCCCATTTCTCTCTATGTTGCCAGGAGGAATTTAAGAAGGATAATGGAGAGGAACTGACTCAAGTCCTGTGTGAGAAGGAGCAGGCTGACACTGTGGCCAGCATGTGTTCCCTGCTCCTGGCCCAGTCTGAAGTGAAGCCTCACTGCCTGCTGCTGCTCTTGGCCAACAGAACAGGTAAGGGGTGCATCCGTCTTGGGGGCTAGGGAGGGAGTGGGGCTGAGGTTAGACAATCCTGGGTAGAAATCTGGTATCTTAGCTCAAAGAGCACAGGTGCTGGGGAGAAGAGCCGGGCTGACTTTGGGAGATGGAGCACCCTGGGCATCAGAGCATCATCGAGAACATCACAGGAGGGCACAGGAGGATGAGCTCTTCCCGCTTCTAGATTCAGCAATCCCTGTTTCTCATTCTAGAACTTTCCAGTAAGCTCCGTCTTCTGAAAAAGCACCAGCCTGACCTGAAAAGGGTAAGTTCTCTAAGATGATGGGAATTCTCAAAGGGAAAATTGGGTCAGGGGAGTCACTGGAGTGGAAGAGAAAGTACTTATCTTTTCTAGACTTGTCCTTCCTACTTCTCCGTCCTTCTCCAACAGTCCTTACCTGTCTGAGCTTGAACCAAAATTTTATGGTTTTAAAAGATGTCAGTCTTAAGTCCTTTTTAGAAAAATCCCTGAGGTCCAAGACTTCCTGTGTTCGTCCGCTGTTGGGTCTAGCGTGGGCTGGGCTTCTCTTCTAGAACTCACATCCCACAAGTGACAGGCTGTCTTTTCTGTCTTCCCTTCAAGCTTGGGATCAAAGCCTTCTCTGAACAAGATGTTGGGAGCCACCAGGTCTATTCCCGCAAGACCCTGATTGCCCTGGTCACCTCAGGGATCCTACTGGCTGTCTTGGGCACCACTGGCTATTTCCTGATGAAGCGCCGCAGTTGGAGCCCCACGGGAGAAAGGCTGGTCAGTTTGGGGGTCCAGGGCAAAGGAAATGAGGAAGATAGTGGTCTTCTGGGGAGGTCCATAAATGTCCTGGAGCGGGGAGGAGACATACCAGGAAAGGTACTTCCGTGCTTTTACACATGGATGTGCAGAATGCACATTACCATGTCCATGGACAAGTCTGAATAATATATAGCAGATTGGAAAGGAGGCACTAACTGGGGCCAGCCCACCTGCTCACTGTGGCAGCAGATGGCTCATGTCATCCGTTTATGATTTTGCCCAGGATAGTTCAGCTGGGTATACCAGAACAGGCTGCTAAATCAATCACACTTATTGACATGTATATTAAATGTCCGTGGGTGCCACTTAGCTCACCAGAAGGGCCCTTATGGAAGGAAAATCTACTGTTGGAGTGTTCTGGATGAGGGAGGACAAGGCTGGGGTTTGACTCTTGGCTTCTGGCCTGCTACCCACTCTGGGGAGGGCATTCCATCCTGGGAACTGCCTGGTGTCTGGCGGGAGCTGGTTATGGAGCTGCGGTGGCACGGTGTTGTGCCTCTCCTCTGTCCTTTCTCCTCTAGGAGCTGGAACCCTGACTGCTCTTCAGGAAGAAAGGAGTCTGCACATGCAGCTGCAACCCCCTTCTCTCCCTCCCACCTCATCTCCCCCCACCCCTGCCTCACTCCCCTGCTTACCAGATAATGCTCCTTTATTTATACACTGTCTAGGGCGAAGACCCTTATTACACGGAGAACGGTGGAGGCCAGGGCTATAGCTCAGGCCCTGGGGCCTCCCCTGAGGCTCAGGGAAAGGCCAGTGTGAACCGAGGGGCTCAGGAGAACGGGACCGGCCAGGCCACATCCAGAAACGGCCATTCAGCAAGACAACACGTGGTGGCTGATACCGAATTGTGACTCGGCTGGGTGGGGCAAGGCTGGGCAGTGTCTGGGGAAGGGGCCCCTCCCTGCATCTGACCACACGCTGCCTCCAAGCTGGAGGCACCATCGATTGCATTCTACCCTTTCCTGCTGCACACATCCTCGGAGGCTGTTCCTGGGGCCCGGTACTGCACCGGGCCGAAGGGTTCTCTCCACCTTGGTGGAGGGAAGATAACCCCTGCCATTTACATGTTCAGCTCGCTAAGCCCAGAATCGGGTCGACTCTGAGTAAAGGTGTGGGGGGAGGGGAGGCCAAAGTGCAGAGAAGCTACCAGGGTTGGGGGGTGGGAGGTGATGATCTTGCATCACTCACACGTGGGCTTCTGTCCTCTCCCTCCTCTCTGCCATATTAAAGGAACTACCAGGGGAAGCATGGGGCCTTTTCTGGGCTACAATTTCCTCCCAGGAGGCTTTGCCTTTTCCTGTTTCTTCCTCAGATCTGTCTTCTCTACATCAGGGAAACCAAAGCAACCCAGTGCGCCTGCTCCCTTGTAATGATGCAGCCAGAAAGACTTGTTATCCTAAACCGTCCCCCTTATGCCCTGGCCAAGGCACTGTGGATTCAGGCACCGGCTTCCCTCATGCTTTCCGGTTTCCCCTGAGCTCCACACCTCCCTCCACATCTGCATACAGAAGCCTGCTTCGTTTTCTGGCTGAGCCTGGAACGAGGCTCCAAGTTTTGAACAACGTCGTGTGTGTGTGTTTGGGAGACAGGATTAGGGGGACATGGGTCCATGCATTCCTTCCTGTGGGGGCAAGTGGGAGAGAGCGAACGGCTCAATCCTTGTCTCTCTGGGGCTCATGGAGCCTCGTCTTGAGCCTCTGTTTCTCCCTGTGGGTCAGAGTGGACAGGATCATGGGACCAGACCTTTGAGCCAAGCCTCTTGACTTGTGCATCTCTGAGGAAGCGCCTTGCTCAGAGGCTAGGTCCTGGCCTTATCCTCTGATCTCGATGGCTTCTTCCTTCCTCCCCCTGACTCCTGGGTTGAGCTGTGGACTCAGTCTCCCAGCAGACTCCTTTCGATCTCTGTCTCCCTCACTCCAATCCTCTCACTGCTCCGCACCTCCATGTAGTCAGGGCCCCTTGACATCTCCAGAGAACCTTCACCACAAGCCACCTCCTCTGTAGGTGACCCAGGTTCTCATTTGCATTTTTCGGTTTTTTTCTCCAGAGGGGTAAGCAGGGATCCTGGTTTCAGTGACGGTTGGAAATCGAATTTTCCAGAGAGAGGAAGATTGGGTGGGTTTTATTTCTGAATAAAAAAATGGTGTGTGTAAATACTGTAATTAAAGTGATACTGAGACACATCTGTTCTGTGTCACTGTCCCAGCCAGTTGTGTCTGAATGCCCCAGCGGTCTCCCCGTCAGACCTCAGACCTGGCCAGACTGTGCAGTGATACGGTGGAGAGGGGCTAGCCAGGAAAGAGGTGGGCCCATCGTGGGGACACAGGTAAAACCCAGGGTGCTGCCCTTTGGCCAAGTCTCCCTCTCTGGGGGAAGCTCACAGGAAATCTGGATGCGTCTAGTCACAGAAAGACAGACCGGGATGCAGCAGGGGCCTTGAGGACGGAGGGTAGTGTGCCAAGGACATAGGAGCGGGAGGCCTCGTGGCTTTTCTGAGAAGTGGCACATTTGGGTCACCGTATGCAGAATATGCATAACCGGGTGAAGGAGCCCCATGCACGCCTTACTGCCACACCACGCCCTGCCCGGAGCTGGGAGCAGAACGGTGAAGGCTGGGGCGGGCAACTTCTGGCTGCCAGCTCCGGGAGGGAGTTGTTTCTGTCTTCAGTGTGAAGACACCAGCCTAACTGCCAAAAACGTCCGTAAGGGCACCCCCAGCTCCCAGGCCCCCCACCCCCACCATAGGAAGTGGGGGAGGGACCGCTGCCAAACACTGCCCAGGAGCTTCAGGAAACGCTCCTGAGTGTATCAACAGTAGCAGAGGCAGTTGGGGCCAAACAAAGGATCCTTCCCTTCTTATCTGGCCAAAGCCAGACCTTTCCCTTTAGCACTCCCCCACCCCCTCTTCCCCCTTGCTTTTCTCCAACTGCTGGAACCAGAGGTTCCTCTGCAGGACTCAGGGAAAAGGAGGGGGGGGCGGGGAGGGGGGGCGGGAAACAAGGGATGAGATCTAGAGCTTTCCCTAGGAGGTGATGGCTGATTCTGGGAAGGGGTGGAGGAAAGGGAAGATGGTAATCTGGGAAGAGAAGGCAGATCGGCCTCCATCTAGTTACATCGTGCCATGAGAGCGACCAGATGAGGGGTCTGGCAGGTTGAAGATGGCAGGGAGACAGTGTGCCATCTCCTGGGAAACCTGAGAGAAGAAAAGGCACCTGGACCTTTTGAAACAGGTTTAGCCTCAGGCCCAGCAACTTAACAGTAGTATTTTACCCTGAGTCTGTCAGCCAATGTAGGCTTTGAGAGGTAGAGGGCTGTGTGTGTGTGTGCGTGTGTGTGTGTGTGTGTGTGTATTTAGGGGGTTGCTTTGCGGCTGGTTCTCTTTGGTGGCTGGACAGCATGCCCCGAAGGATTCATTGCATTCTTAAAACCTCAGACTTCCCCACCTTTGGCCTGAACACCCTGGTGCGGCAATGGCTCCACCTGCTGGCCATGATGGGCACCTACCACTCAGCTGTTCATTTGTTTCCATGGTGGGGTTCTCTCTTGGCTGCTCTACCCTTAAACAGCCTAGTCCAGCAGATCTCGCATATGAAGCTCATACAACTATAAGAGGTCACTGCTGAAGACGACTATACAGATGCGTTCAACTTAACTCCCCTATGTCAAGTTAAAGACAAAATAAGGCCCAGAGAGGAGGGGTCGCTTGCCCAGATCCCCTGAATTCAGATGTCCTGAATCCGAAGCTCTTCCCTTCATCCTACCATCCCACTGTTCCACCAGGGCTTCAAGGTTCCTCCACTTGGATGTCATGAAGCTGGCAAGGGCCAGTCTCAGGATAGGTCTGGGGCTTCCAGAGTCTTTCATCAACAGGTGCTGTTCCAGGCCTGGCCAGCCAAGCAGGTCCCGGGGCCTTGAGACAAAGGAGAGACTGAAGAGCCCAGGAAACTGTGAGGCACAGCTCCCCTCTGCTGTGCCCACAGTCAGCCCCAGCGAACGAACTCTGGAGTATCACATAGTCCGTTGTGGAAAGCATGCCCAGAAGTGTCTTCTCCCGGTCGCACCTAAGTGGATAAGTCGGATTGTCCTCTAGGTGTAGACTCATGGGTCATCCGCATTGCATCCCCTCTAGGCAGGTCAACCAAACCCAGTAGCAAGCAAGCGATCCTGTGCAACAGGACGCTGCTTCTGTCCCTGAAGACCCCATCCAACGAGTTCACTGTCAGCATTCAGTCATTCTGGAAGTCTCATGGAGCACCTGCTATGTACCCACGCTGTGCCAGTGGCTGGGGATAGAGCAGCGAACAGATCCTTATGGAGCTTCCAATTCTGGTGGAGAAGAAAGACGATAAGCAAACATTTATCTAAGCAAATAAAGACATACATTTTCAGGTTGTATCAAGAGCCATAAAATAAAATGATGGAGAGTGACGGCTGATACTTTGCATGTATGGTGGATACTCCCAAGGAGGGGAGAATTGAGAGCGTAGCTCACCTGAATGGAGCGAGGGGGAGATGACGCCACGCAGGGGAAATGGCAAATGCAAAGCTCTGTGGGGCAAACCTTGGCAAGTTCGAGAAGCCGCAGATAAGCGAGGGCAAAAAGGCCACTGAGGCTGCGTCAGAGTGAGAGCAAGCAAGATCCGCAGGCCAGACCACATCAGGCCTCTTGGGCCTCAGTAAGGAGTCTGGGGGTAGAGAGGCAAGAGGGTGGAAGGGAGGAGGGCAGGTGGGGGATAGCCACCGTATCCAGAGGAATGATCGCAGCCGGGAGCAGGGTGAGAACAGCCGAAACAAAGCAGAATTCCAAAGAGGTCTTGAAGGTCCAGCTACCAGGACTTGTCACCTCCGTGGAGTCCTTCAAATACCAAATTTTAAATAGTGTATTTTATTTAATATTCACAGACACTCTATGAAGTAAGTCCTATTATCCCGGAAAACAAAACTGAGTTTTCAGGGGGCTGTGCTCGACGCTCCGCGGGCAGAAGCAAAGATGGGTAAGCTGTGAATTTATTTGAACCCACAGATGTTTCAGTCTTGAAAACAATACTGTAAATGCATTAAAACAAACAAAAACAACAAAATGCAAGGCAGCCGGTGAGAAAGAACACAAGGAAAGAGTGAGTGAAGTATTGTGTATCCAGGGGCGGGCGGACTCCTTCCGGCAGGGAGAGAGACTGGGGACGGTGGGTCCTGGGAAGATGGCACCTGAGTGGGGTGGTAAAAGTGGATACAATTTTGGTAGCAGAAACGGGTGAGGACCTTCGAGGCTAGAAGGGCATCCATAGGTACCTGCAGAGATAAGCATGTGGGGAAGCAAAAGGTCCTTTCAAAACACTGTGTTTCCCAGTACAGCAGACAAGTTGGAGGTATTAAGGGAAGCCAAGTATCAAAAAGGTGTGTGTCATTGAATCCCAGGCCACAGAGCTTAATCGTATTCATTGGAAAAGAGAGTACCACGGAAAAGTTCCCATGTATTCATCGACCTATTCATTTATTCGACAAACCTTTTTATTTATTTATTTTTTTTTGAGTGCTTATTATAAACCAGGTACTATGCCAGGCACCTGGGATAAGACACAGTCTCTTCTGTCAAAGTCTTCTCACTGGCGGACATGGGAGGGACAGATGACAGAACAATTCGTGCTGAACCTAAGTGATATGGTGAAGGACGCTTTGAGTGGAAGGGGCATGGAAACATGGAAGGCTTCCCAGAAGAGGTGACATCTGGGACAACTTAGTTTTAAAAGAAGACTCTAGAGATCAGTGTTCCAGGAAGAGGAAGGAGCCTTGGCCCAGGTGCAAAGTGAGGATGGTCATTCCAGAAATAACAAGGGGTTCTTTTAAGGCCCAAGCAGAGAACACGATTCTTCTTTGTATCTTCTATTTCTGTGCAGAGACTTTCTATTTGTTCTTTTATTTCAAGCATGTTATAATTGCTCATTGAGGCATTTTTATGATAGATGTTTTAAAATCCTTGTCAGATAATTCCAAACTCTCTGTCATCTCAGTATTGGCGTCTGTTAATTACCTTTTCTCCTTCAAGTTGAGATTTCTGGTCCTTGGTATCACAAGTGATCTCAAGTTGTATCCTGGACATTTTGGGTACTATGTTACAAAACTCCAGATCTTATTTCAGTGTCCTGTTTGGTGCTGGTCTGGTGGGGGGATTCCTCGTTACCAGGCGGGGGTGGAAGTCCCTGCCCTCCATTCAGCTGTTGACACCTGTTGGGGTGGATGCCCCATTCCTGTTGGATAGAATGGAAGTTCAGGCCCCCTATTATCCTTGTGTTAACACTACCCTGGTGACATGTCATTCTAGGAGTCCCGAGGGCCCCAGCCTTCGTCAGTTTACCTTTCAGAGTCTTCTTAGGTTTTCTTTTTTTTTTTTTTTTCATTTTTTTTTAACATTTATTCATTTTTGAGAGACAGAGTGCCACTGGGGGAGGGGCAGAGAGAGAGGGAGACACGGAATCCGAAGCGGGCTCCAGGCTCGGAGCTGTCAGCACAGAGCCCGATGCGGGGCTCGAACTCACGGACCGCGAGATCATGACCTGAGCCGGAGTCGGATGCTTCACCGACTGAGCCACCGGGCGCCCCACTTCTTATGTTTTCTATACACCATCCAGAATTTTTAGAAGCGCTCAGCCAGAGGAATAGGAAGCGGTACGTCTACTTTCATCTTGTCTGGAACTGGAAGTTCGTGCCAAAAGTATGAAGAAGTCAATCACTGGCCATGAGGCCTGCGTGCTATGGAGGTTGTAGATGAGCTTCTCAGAGCCCTCTTACCCCCTTAAAAGTTCTTGAGGACTCCAAAAAGCTTTGGATTTTGAGCGTTACATCTATCAATAATCACTGTCCCAGAAGCTAAAACTGGGAAATTTTGAAATTATTCAGTAATTCATTTAAAAGTGGTAATTTTCTCATTGTGTGAGTATGTAAGTAACCTATATTTTAATGAAAAATAATGCATTTTCAAAAATAAAAGCACTTCGGGAGAAGAGGGGCACTGTTTTGCATTTTGGCACCTCTCTTCAATATCTGGCTTAAGAGAAGCCTCCTGATTCTCTTTCATGTTTCTGTATTCAATATGTTGTCATATTACACATCATGTGGCCTCTGGAACACGGCGGTGTCTACACTTCAGAGAGGAGAAAAGTGAAAAAGGGCAAATCACATTTTACTATTATCAGAGAAAATCGTTTCAACCAACCCTAGAGACCTCTGGGAAATGTTTCAAGGTCCCTCAGGGGACCCTGGATTGCACTTAGAGAATTGCACTCTTTCCACGGCTGTGGCTGCTGAGCCCAGGAAACGGGGCTGGTATGAATGAGGAACAGAACTTTTCATTTTATTTCACTTTAATGAATTCAAATTTTAAAACTGAAACAGTATAATTTTTTGTTAAATATAATCTTACTGTTTTGGTAAGAATACATTTCACTTTAACCCTCGAAAAGTTAGCATGTGAAGTGAGACGTGCCGTACGTATGAAACACCAGCCAGATTTTGAAGACTTTTGAAGAAAAGTGAAGGTGAGGGGCCTCTCATTAATAATTTGTTTACATTGGGTTTGTGTTGCTCTGGCAATTGTTTTGAATACAGTGGGTTAAGTAAAATGTACTGGCAAGGTTGATTTCATTTGTGTGTTTTAGGGTTTTTTGCTGCTGTTGTTGCTCTTTTAGGGGTTTGTTTGCTACTTTTACTTTAAAATTTTATTTATGTATTTATTTATTTATTTATTTATTTTGAGAGAGAGAGAGAGAGAGAGAGAGAGAGACTGGGGGTGGGGGAGGGACAAAGAGAGTGAGAAAGAATCTTAGGCAGGCTCTGCACTGTCAGTGCAGATCCCGACACGGGGCTTGAACCTGAGAACCGTGAGATCATGACCCGAGCTGAAACCAAGGGTTGGATGCTTAACTGACGGAGCCACCCAGGTGCCCCTGTTTGTTTTATTTATTTTTTTTAATGTGGCTACTATCAATTTAAAGCTACACGTGTAGCTCATAGTAGGTTTCCACCTGGTAGTGCTGCTCTAGCTGAACCTGGGCAACGAAAGCTTTCTGTGCCATGTGAAGTTTATTCTTTATTGCCAAGGTAATGTGGAGCCATCGAAAGATCCCAGGTAGGGCAGCGGCAGCAGCAGCAGATTTGCATTTTAGAAAGTTCGCTTTGGCAGCAGTGTGGCGTGTGGGTTGAAGGAGGAAGCAGCTAGGAGGTGATTTTACTGCTGAGGATAAGGGAAGCTTGGGGTCTGGAGAAATATACTGGAAAGACAAAATCAACTGGTATCGGTTCTCGGGTGTAGTGACGACACTGTGGGTCATACAGGAGAGTATCCTTATTCTTAGGAGATGCCTGCAGAAGTATTTAAGGATGAAGTGTCCTATTAGCCACAATCAACTTTTAAGTCCTGTATATCCACATGGAAACATCGCACACATATACACAATGCATATTTGTGAGAGCCTGGGGAGGAAAGGCAAGTGGCATGTTAGTATTATTATGAAAAATATATGTAGATGGCGAAGGGAGGTGGGGAGAGAAGGCAAATGCGTTATAAAATGTGAGTCACTGTGACTCTCAAAGTGATCTAGTAAATAAGGGATCATTTTAATTTTTTTTTAATTTTTTTTTAACGTTTATTTATTTTTGAGACAGAGAGAGACAGAGCATGAACAGGGGAGGGGCAGAGAGAGAGGGAGACACAGAATCGGAAGCAGGCTCCAGGCTCTGAGCCATCAGCCCAGAGCCCGACGCGGGGCTCGAACTCATGGACCGTGAGATCGTGACCTGAGCCGAAGTCGGACGCTTAACCGACTGAGCCACCAAGGCGCCCCAATCATTTTACTTTTTTTTAATCTTTCTGTATGTTTGAAATTGTCCAAAATGAAGATATGGGGGAAAATGAAAAAAAAAAAAAAAAAGCCCTTAATGCATTGATTGGATGTGAGAGCAAGGGGAAAAGAGCAGGCAAGAATGATTTTCTGGTTTCTTGATTGACAATGGAGTGGACAAGGTTGTCATTCTTTTTTTTTTTTTAAGTTTATTTAATTATTTTGAGAGAGAGAGGGAGAGAGAGAGCATGTGTAGGGGAGGGGCAGAGAGAGACGGAGAGAGAGAATCCCACGCAGGCTCCATGTTGTCATCGCAGAGCCTGATGTGGGACTCGAACCCACGAACCATGAGATCGTGGCCTGAGCTGAAATCAAGAGTCAGATGTTTAACCGACTGAGCCACCCAGGCGCCTCAGTGGTTGTCATTCTTGAGACGGAAGCACAGAGAATACACAGGACTGTGGAAGGTCAGGATGAATCCAGTGTGGAATGCGTGCGCTTCAAGGTGCCTTGGGGACCCAACGGGCAGGGTACAAGCTTAAGTTTCTGAGAGGCAACGGTTCTAGAGATGCAGACCTGCATGATTTGGAATCTGGACAGTAATTGAAGGTTTCTGAGAGCAGTATAGTATCTAGGGTGTGTGGGGTGGGGAAATAGAAGAGAAAGAGGTGTGAGGACAGAACCCCAAGGGAACGCTAATGTTTAAGGGTCTGCAAAGGAGAATGGTGTTGTAGACAGCCTCCATGATGCCCCCCAGGATGGCCTCCTCATATTTGTACCACCATTGGTCTGTGTGACACAGTCAGAAATGATGGTATGTCACTCCTGATATTAGGTTCTAAAAGACACTGTGGCTTTCATTCGGGCTCATTCTTCTTGAATCGCTTGCTTTGGAGGAGGCCATCTGTCATGTCACGAGCAGTGCTGTGCAGAAGTCCACAAAGAAGTGGCAAAGAACTGAAACCACCTGCCAACAGCCATGTGGAGCTGGGAAGAGCTTGGAAGAAAATATTCACGAATGAATGAATGAATGAATGAATGAATGAATGAGACTGAAGTCTCTTGAGAAACCCTGAACCAGAACAACCCAACTAAGCAGTTCCATACGACTAAACTGCTCCCAAACTCCCGCCCCTAAGAAACTACATGAGATAATCAGTGCTATTTTGAGCGGCTAAATTGGGGGTGATTTGTTATGCAACAACTGACAGCCAGCACTGAGGTCTCAGCGGAAACTTAGAAGAGTGGTCAAAGAGATATGAAAACTTTGAGACTAGGATAACACGAAGCCAGGGAAGAGAATCTTACATGGAGGAAGGTCTGGGATACAGTATCCAAATGCCACCAAGTGGAAGAGAAATGGACTTTTCAGCAAAGGGGTGGTTGGCAATCTTGGTGAAAGCAATCAGTAGGGTGTAGGAGGGCAGAAACCAGATGATAGTAGACTACAGAGTAAATAATAATAAACGCTATGATCTTTCCATTGTCACATTTAATTGGGGGGGGACCCTAGTGACAAGTATCATAATCTCCACTTCAGGGATGAGAAAGCCAATGTCACGCTGCTGCTATGTGGTAAAAATCTGTCCCCCCACCCCTACACAAGGGAACTATTCAAGAATTCTGTCTAACTATATTCATTACTGTCTCTGGAAAGAGTTCTGCTAAACTCCATTTTGGTAACCTCATTCCATTGGTGGTTGTGTTCTTACATCCTTTATAATTTCGGTGCCCCCAGATGGCTGCCCAGCTGGGACAGAGGCTCCTTCTAGTTCTGCCTAAATCAGCCTTCCTGCCTTAGGTAAATCCTTGAGAAAAGAACTGACAAATTAAAATGAGTGAAAAGCCATTCTTCCATTCATTCCATCATTACTCTTTTGAGTTCTTTGAAAGAGCCTCAGCTACCGGGCCAGCCTTCTGAGATACGGATGGGCTACCCATGTGATGTTTTATATCTGAAGTCGGCACTCCACAAGCAGAAGAAAGTCTGCCTTATCTTCCCAGGGAGGGGGCCCCTACCCAAGGTTGAATAAAGCACAGCATCAACGAATGAAGCAATCAGAGTAATCACTCAGCAGTGATTAATAGCAATAACTCCCAGGTCTCACACATGAAGCTATAGATATGTAGCTATTTCTAGCCCCAACTCTGTTCTAATGTCTTTGACCTTCAGTCAATCAGTTCACTTTCCTGTGACCCATACCACCTCCGCCACTGAAAGGTTTCCTGAACAAGGTTTGCCTTGTGAGAAGAACCCACCTCAGACCTGCTCGAGCTTTATTAAGTGACCGTGTGGTGTCTCGGTCAGTCTCCCTGGCTTTGGACTCAGGCAGGCTCCACTGGGATTCCAGTATCTGTGTGATTGCAAGTGGGTTTCACTTTTAACTTTTATTATTTCCAGGTTTCTCATCTGGGAGAAAAAAAAAAAGAGGGATGATAATATTTACCTCATAGCATTCCCCTAAGTATAGTAGGGAGAAAAAAATTGTCTGTAAAAATATGACCGCCCAACTTCCTCGTTCTAGTGTGGGGCAGGAACCACCTCAGAGGTGCTTGGGTCATTTGTTGAGGGAAATGCTTTGGTAAACCTGTGTGGCCAAGAAAAGCAGCTAAGCTCCCTCATGTTCACCCATCTCCACAGTTCCTTCTCCAACCCCCGATTGAGAATAGCCCAGAATGCAGAGATTTGCTCAAGAGAGATAAATTACAGGACACCTGGGTGGCTCAGTTGGTTAAGTGTTTGATTCTTCAAGTCAGCTCAGGTCTTGATCTCAGGTCTTGGTCTCAGGGTCATGAGTTCAAGTCCCACATTGGGGTCCATGCTGAGCGTGAAGCCTACTTAAAAACAGAGAGAAGCAGAGAGCTGAATTTATTTGTGTAATAAAGTAGTAAGAAACTTGTGTTTCCAGGGAGAGGTGGGGAACAGTAGAGAGAAAGAAAGAGAAGGGGAAAATGGCAGCCAGGTGGGAGGGCACCATGTGAGGGAGATGGGGAGCGTTGGTGTGGAGATTTCCAGCTCTTGCTTGTTCTAAGTGGTGTTACAACCGTCATGTCTTGCTTCCGACCTCCGGTAGAAGTCTTCCACACAAAATGGCCCTATGTTCTAAGGGTTTCGGGGATAGAAGGAAGGAAGGAGCTCAGCTTGCTATGAGTGAGAGTGATGCGTCAAGCGAAAGACATTGGCAGGAGGCAGATACAAGAGGTTGAATTCAGCCAGAACAGGAATTCATAAGGAAAAGTGACCATGAAAATCTCAGCCCATCTCTCAAGAATCCTTGGAAATTTGGGGGCAGAACACAGACATTCCACAAAATTGGGTATGGGGACTGGGCTACGTCAAAAAATACATGATCCAAGAAGGCTGGTAAAAATCAGAATACATAAGGATCAAATGAGAGAAGGTCCATAAAGCATAATTAGCTCAGAGCCCAGCTTGTGATAAGCACTGAACTACAGGTAGCTTCTTGTTATGATTTAGTGCGCAATTTCCTTCTTTCTTCACCCCTTTGAACTTCAAGGGCTCACAATCTACTTGAAAATTACGATCTAGTCATTCATTCATTCTGCAAACATTTATCAAATTCCTTCTGTATATCAGGTAAGTTAAATCATCTCAGGTAGCAGCGATGATCACAGCTAATGTTATGCAAGGCTCACTATGCGCCATGCGCTGTGCCATAGGCCTTACCTGGAGCGTGTCATGTGTTCCGCACGACAGTCCTAGGGAAGAACGCTCCCACTTTACAAATGACACACTGAGGCACAGTAAAGTTAAGTGGCTTGCTCAGATCACATAGCTAGCCAGTGTGTGTGGGGGGGGAGGCGCAGAGCCAAGGCTTGAACCCAGGCAGCCCGATTTCAGTGGACTATTTTAAGCTCTACGCTGTTTCTTTTTAATGTTTATTTATTTTGAGAGAGAGAGAGAGAGAAAGCGAGCAAAGGTGGGGAAGAGAGAGAATCCCAAGCAGTGTCCCGCACTGTCAGCACAGAGCCTGACACGGGGCTCAATGCCACGAACCGTGAGAAGATGACCTGAGTCGAAACCAAGAGTCAGACGCTTCACCCACTGAACCACCCAGGCGCCCCTCCAAGCTGTTTTTAAATGCAGTCGACCTGGGTGAGTTATGGCCTACGGAAGGGGGCGGGTGGAGATCACGAGGTAAGGGTCCTGGGGAGATAAGCCTACAAGTACTGGCAGGATTTTCTTGCCTCCTTTCTCCTCACCCCTTCTACTCCCTTTCTAGCTCTCAGCTCTCCAGATGGGGGTGACATCAGGATCCTCACACTTCTCGTGGGTTCGGAGCTGCTCATCAGCTCTGCGTTGTTCCCACCGTTAGCAAAGGGAAGGAGGAAAAGAAAGAGAAGGAAAAGGCCCATTAAAGCAACCAATAGATAATTAGGAGCAGACTATTTTGCCATAATGCAGCACAACAGCAATAAATAAATCAATCACTTGGGGGGTGGGGAATGACTCGCTTATAATCAGCTATTAAAGGCTTGTACCGCTAATTAGTCTATTAATTAGAACTGTTCTCGCCCTTCCACACGTTATCAGCCTGCCAAGGCAAAGAAAACTCAGCCCCAGGGGCAGGAGATAAGAGAAGTAAGAAAGACGGAAGTAGCAGATTCAAACAGCTGGGCAAGTCTGTGTTTTAAAAGCACAGCTTAGTGCCCGGGGCAAATCCACCTGCTAGTAAGAAAGGAACGTTTATCAAAAACCAAAGGGCTGTTGTCTTTGTTGAGCAGAAAGGGAAGAAACGATTTAATCTTTAAAGAGAAAAACCACCATAACCACACAAGGGGATCTGTGAAGGGCAGCTCCACTGGGTGTTCCCTGGGGCACTGGACACAGTGAGAAACACACTTGCTTAGCGCAAAGGCAGCGTTATCGGAGGCTCAGGAGCACGGCCCTCTATCCCCTGATGCTCAAGTGTACTCATCTTGGGGAACTAACACATGTTGAGTGCCTACTATGTGCCAGGCACACCCCTTCTGTGCTTTATGCTTGCAACATCTTGTTTGCTGATTTCATTGACATTCTTAGAATGCCCTACAGTTATTTCTAGGAGTTCTCAGAAAGAAGCCTCATTGGAGCCCTCACAGCTGTGGTCACCAAAAGACGGTTGTTCGGCTCTTCCTCTCCTGTTCTGACTCTCAGTGGTCTGTGCCCCCTGCCACCCAGAGCCTGAAGAAGCCTCTCATCCATCACTGACTCAAAGGGCCTAGGGACTGACAAGGTCTTCTTCAACAGTTCATACAGGCTCTGAGCCTCACAGCTCTCTCCGTGTCCCCAGGAGGGGCGCAGTGGGGAGGACTGTAGCCTTCATACTGCTCCCCTCTCTTTTCCAGCGTCTCTGCTCCCCTCCGGCCTCCCCTGGTTACCAAACTGACATCCCCATGCACTCAAATGAAAAATAGCAGACACAGAGCGGGGTGTTGGAGGCAGGTGTCTCCACTGGCAACAGCCCACCGGCAGCTGCTAGGTTATCTTGTTTCATCCTTACAAAAGCCGTGTGACAGGCTATTACCAATCCCATTTTGCAGAGTGGGGAAACTGTGGCTCGGAGAGGTTAAGTCACGCGGCCAGTCTTCCCGAGGCAGTGACAAAGCACTTAGCGAGACTTCAGTAAATATTTGCACCGCAGACAGAATTGGAAACATGGAGGTGATGGAAGGTTTCCAGCTTTGGGGGGACCTCAGAACTCTCAGGGGTCCAACTACGCGGTAAAGGGGGGCTGTCAATTGGGACAACCCTCTAGAGTGGCAGAAGGGCCAGAGATGGAGAGTACGGGGTCAGCCTCAAGGTCAATTGCTCCCTACCCCCACTCCTTCCTGCCCTAATACTTGTCGTATAGCTCACTTTCTACCGGCAACCCTCCCTAAGAAACCCTTTCAGAAACGGTAAGCGGTGACACTGTCCTGCCTGATCCTCAGGATGTCAATAGGTCTGTGTCGCAACAGTGCTTTCTGCTTTGTGGGTGAGAGGGAGGGGCAGTGGTGATGGATGTGTGGAGAGAGCCTGGGCTTAGGAGCCAGTGACCAGCCTCTATTCCCTGACAACTAGCTAGGTGACCTTAGGCAAATTGCTTTACATTATCCACCTTCAGTTTCCTCATATGCAAAATAGGAAATGTCAGCTGCCTACCCCCAAATGTTATTGCAAGGATCCAGTGCAGTAATACAACACTACTATTATATATACAGAGAGAACTTCACAATTACAGAGTGCTTTCATATGTATCTCTGCCAACCTTTAGATCCTCAACACCCTCAGGATTATTATCCCTAGTTTTCAGTTGAGGAAATAAAAGACACAGAAGGATTGAAATTCACTTGAAAACAGTGAGCGGTGCTATTATTCAAAAGCAGAATGCCTGGCCCTACCACGTCTGACTTTCAGACCACGCAGCACCACGGCATTTGCCCTAGAGTCTCTCCTCTGGGGTATGTGTCATGTTCAAAGCTTTCATTCATTCAATAAATATGTGTTGCCTTTCTACATAGAGTCAGGTAGCGAGGACACTTTGCAGAGCTCCTAGTGCGGCAGAGAAGGCAGACCTCATATGTGTGAGGAACAATATTGTGTGAGAAGGAGAGCGAGGACAGGTGATATAGGAGGAGACCTTAAGGAACTCTGAAGAGTGAGTGGGGCATAGCCTCATAAAAAGCCAGGGAAGGGCATTCTCTGCTCAAGGTGGGAAAGGGCATGGTGTTTGGGACTACTGAAGCATAAAAGGTAAGAGGGAAAGTGATGAGAGAGAGACTGGAAAGTCAGCTGAGTCCAGATTTTGAACGCTTAGCAAGCGAGTAGAGGAGTTTGGACTTTATCCTTAGGATAATGTGGAGCTACCTAAGGCTTTAAGCAGGGAAACGATTGGGAACCTAGGAAGATTTTTCTCGCTGGGATGTGGACGCTAGATCTGAGCTGGGCAAGCCTGGAGGCAGGTAGACCAGCTAGATGGGGACACATGCAGAAATTCAGGCAAGAAATAATGCTGGTCTGAGCTCCAGATGGGATCATAGGATGGAGAGAAGGGCAATCTTTTTTTTTTTTAATTCTTTTTTTTTTAACGTTTATTTATTTTTGAGACAGAGAGAGACAGAGCATGAACGGGGGAGGGGCAGAGAGAGAGGGAGACACAGAATCTGAAACAGGCTCCAGGCTCTGAGCTATCAGCACAGAGCCCGACGCGGGGCTCGAACTCACGGACCGCGAGATCGTGACCTGAGCCGAAGTCGGCCGCTTAACCGACTGAGCCACCCAGGCGAGAGAAGGGCAATCTTTGAAATAGATTTAGCAATCAAAACCAAGAAGTGGTGATTGATGGGGAATGTGCATGGAGAGAGGCAAGTGAGAGGAAAGAGTCAAGGATGGCATTAGCTTGTGTGACTGGTGAATGGTGGTGTCCTTGTTGGAAAAGGGGACATTAGGGGCAGAATATCTGCTTTCTATCAGGTATATTCTGCATGAACTTGTATCCCAACTTTGCCAAGAACCTCTAAATTATGGCTGTCTTGTCCAGAGGATGAGGAATGGGTGAAAAGATCCTGCCAACTTGAGAATTCCATTGGCCAGGCACTGAGGTGTGCACATGGTATATGTTGATGGTGCAGCCTCAGGAGGTGGAACGGCATCCAGTTCCTCTGGAGTAACAGGATTCATCTCCCTGGGTTTCCTGTGGGCCTTCTAGTCCTTCAACCCAACTTCCTTTTCTTTGGTTTTTAAGAGCTGTTTGTCAAGGGCAGACCGTATAAGGCATATTAGTAGTTGCCAAAGGGGAAACTGATCTTAAAAGAGTTTACTATCTAGAAGGACCAAGAAGACAACTAACTACGAAAATAACTACAGATCCATCCGTGTGGATAGTATTAATGGCCATAAATGTCATAAAGAACATGCTCCCAGAAAGCCATTCCTTCTGAATGGGGGAAATCAGGGGAAAAGGTATCCGAGTTGGTCTTAAAGGAAAGATGGAATTTCTATAGGCAGAAATGTGAGATTGGGGGGCAAAGGAGATATTCTAAAGGAGGAAACAGCATGGTCAAAGATGGCAGCGGGTACAGGTAATCACCAGCTGGGAATCCTGCTGTCTTAGGGTATCTGCAGAGATGGTTCTTAAACTGATGCTCTGGGCGTTTTGAGAAGTCTGCGAATGCCCTGACTATCCAAAATTGCGTATGTATGCACATGGACTATTCTGGAGAGAGGGCCCACACCTCTCCTCCAATTCTCGGAAGGGGCTGGATCTGAGAAAAGTTTAGAAAACAGCACTCTAATTCTCCCGAATTAGAATTCACAGGTGGGCTGGAGGCGTGTGTGTGTGTGTGTGTGTGTGTGTGTGTGTGTGTGAAACAAGCACGGTTGGGAATGACCGGTGCATACCTGGGATCTCTCTATAGGCCCAAGGAGGCCTTGGAACGCTAGCCTCACGAGCTTCCTGTCCTTTGCCACCCCCCGATTTCCCACCCCCATTTTACAAGAGCAGTCACCACTGGCACCAGGGTCTCCACTGCCCTAGGAGAAATAAAGGAGGCAAGGACCGAGGAGCAGGGGAGGAAGAATTCGGGAATCATGCAAAAACTCTGAATCGCCTTTGGAGAGAGGGTGGGAGGGGAGTCGTTCCGCCCTAAATCTGGAGACAGTCAGTGGGCCCGGCAGGTCCCCCCACCCACCGCCCCACAGCAAGGCTTCGGTCAAATTCTGGGAATTTCCCAACCCGTCGGCAGGGCTGCGGCAGATTTTCCCGGACGCGAGCGTGCCGTGCCCGCCGCGGCCGCTGGGTGGCGCGGCGCCGGGCACCGAGCGTGGGAAGCGCGGGCGCGCGGGCGGGCTGAGCTCACACTCCCGGGAAGCGGCCGCGGCGGAGCCGGGGTCCGCAGCGGCTGCGCATCGCGCGCCTCCCGCCGGGCGCTCGGGGGCTGCGAGGTGGACTGAGCGGTCCCCCGGGAGGGAGGAGGCCGGCCGGAGGTGAGAGCGGGACCCCGTCAGGGTGTCGGGGAGTGGAGGAGGTGGGGGGGGGGGGGGGGGCCCACCCCCCCCGGCCCCGGGGCGCCGCCCCGGGGCCCCCGGGGGGGGGGGGGGGCCCCCGGGGGGGGATGCGGGGGGGGGGGGGGGTGGGCTGGCCGTGCTCGGCTCGCGCCCCACCCCCGCTGCGGCGCGGCCTCCGGGTGCTGCTGCCCTGGCCGCGTGGGTAGGAGCGGATCGCGGCCCGAGCAGCCCCGGTCGGCCCCCGGGCTCTGGGGCCAGGGCTGGCTGGGCGGGGGAGGTGGCGGAGCAGCCCCCTGGCCCCGGCGCGGCAGCCCCTGCCCACTCCCACCTTGCGTTTCTCCGCTCCGCAGTGGGCGTGGTGCCCCTTTGCTGCAGAGGGGGCGCCCGGAGTTGAGGAAGGCAGTGGGGGAGGGAGAGCGCAGAGACAGGTGGTTGAGGGGGCGAGGGCTGGTGCGCCGAGGCTCGTGATATTAATGCGTATTTCTTTCTCCCCCCTTCCTCAGGGGGCGCGGAGGTGCGTGTGGAGGAGGCGGCGGGAAGGCCAGAGGCATGGCTCGGGAGAGAGGGCAGGCTGCCAGAGGTGCCACTGGGCTCTGGCTCCGATCAGCCCCCCCCACCCCCACCCCCCAAATTAATAAAGTGGGTGAGGTGGTGAGGGTGGAGGAGTTTGACGAACACCTGGCCCCGAACTGCCCCCAGCCGCTGCCTGGCTCCCGCGTGCATATCCGGGAGCCGCATACTCCCGAGCACTCTGCAGAGGCCGGGGTGGTGGGGGGTTTGGTGAGAAAGCCCTCGGTTGAAGGAGCTGCAGCAACTGAGTCAGCTCCAGAGATAGGGGTTTTGGGGGGCGGGAGGTGAGGGGAAGTCTCCAGACCTTCAGCCCGTGTTCATAAGCGGTGGGAGGTGGGGTCTGTAGGGAAACAGGGTAATGTCCTTAGGACTCCCCCCCCCCCCCCTCCAGCTTTGTTCAGAGCCACAGACCAAAATTCCGGATTCGGCGTTTGCCACATGTGCTTATTTCTTTTTTCTTTCCCTTTCGGTTTATTTTGTTTTGTTTTTGTTTTTGTTTTTTTTTGTTTTGCTTTTGGGGGGTTTTTTGTTTTTTGGGGTTTTTTTTGTTTTTTTTGTTTTTTTTTAGAGGAACTGCAAATGACAGAGCAGAGGGACGGCTGGCCCAGCCAATCCTGGAGCTGCTGCAGCACTTGTTCCCCAAACAAACACGTTCTGGTGCAAGGACAGAGAGGAGGGGGCTGCTGGCTCACGCGCCCCCCTGCCCCTCCGGGGACCACAGCTCCCTTGCTGCTCCCGTGTGGGAAGGACAGCCCGGCACCTTGGGCCACACGGACGGAGGCTGCCCTGGGCCAGGGTGAGTGATGATGGTGCTGCAGCCCCTCCCTGCTGCCCAGCGTGGGAAGAAGAATGCAGAGCCAGGCAAGTCTCTCTCTGTGTCCTCTGGGGTGGAAGGAGCGGGTATAGACAGGGCCGGGGCAGCCAGCTTTGGCATTGGTGGTGAAAGCCTTTACCTCCAGCCCCTTGGGTTTGGTTCCACCCCTGGCCTGTCCCTGGCACTCAACAACTGTGGCTATGTGCTTATTGGTGCCACCATGTTATATAACGCTTATATAATCTCCCAGGGCAAGCGCTGTGTCTCCGCTCTCGGGTCACGCCGACACTGTGTCCCTGTGGGAGGCAGGATCTGTGGAAGCTTTGGGGTGGACCTTCTCCTCAACTTGGCTCCTCCTCCAGATCCCCGGCGTAGGAGGGAGGGATGGGAGAACCGGACCCATCCACACCAGCTTCCTCTGGGGCTCAGAAAGAGGAGTTGGCTGGGCGGCCTCCTCACCTTCTTGCTTCTCTAGTCCCCCTTGTCCAGAGAACTGTCTGGTGGAGTGGATGCCCTTCTTGCGTTTTGAGGTCAGCATCGGTTCTTGGGGCCCCCTGGCATGGCCGACGGGTGTGGTGAGATGACCCCTGGGATGTGACAGAAGAATACGCGGTACATAGGGTTGGAGAGAGAGAGGCAGAGATTAACTCTGCTTTGGGGTTTATGAGCAGAAGTGATTAGAAGGATGGTAGTGGCCTTAGGAGAAATTTGGAGCAGGCCTAGGAGCTGGGGGATGGTCAGGGAAGGGTGTACGGGGAAGTGGATCAGACAGCAAAGATAAACATGGTGTTCTTTTACTGTACTCTCCACTGGGCTGTCCCTGGTTACCAGGGCAACAGAAGCAGTGATGAAAATCATGCCTTTCGTTCAGTGGAAAAATCTAGCTCCTCCTCCCGCCTCTTCCTTCTCTAATCGCCTGCGACCCATTGGGAGGTTGATGGCTCCAGGGATCAGAGACCCCAGTGTATCCCCATCAGGCCCCCCATTCCCCAGTGTTTTAATCATCTTGCCCCTGTTCCAGCATCCCTTATCTCCCCCAGAGCTCGGCAGTTGCGCAGGAGTTGGAGTGGAAGGAGGGGGAAGGGCATGGACGTCATTGCAGGGCAGGGCGGGCAGAGCGTGGGCAGAGACGTGGATGCAGGAATGACTGGCGCACGAGGAGGGTCGGGCACTGATCAGCTAGATGGCGCTTGTTTCTGGGGTGGTAGGACCTGGGGGTGGGAATAGTGGGTGAGGGCCCGCAGAGCCTAGCAGCCTAGGCTTCCCATAAATAGGGAATAGAAGGGCCTCAAGGTCTTTTTGGGGATCTCAGCTCCCGATGAAAACCAGGGTTCATTCATTTAGCAGGGACTGGCTTCCTACCACATGCGGTAAGGTTCTGGGAGCTGGGAAGACAGGACTGGCCCTTGACCTTGGAGAAATTGCAGTGGATAGGAGGAAGGTGGGTATATAGGGGAAGATCAGCCTGGCTTTGTTACAAGCCTGGAATCTGGGACTCCAGGCGAGGAGACTGGTGGTGTTCCAGACTGGAAGTGATGGATTAGGGTGGAGCCTGAGGGAATGCAGAGGGAAGAGTCTTTCAGAGAGCCACTTTGGCTTGCGGCTAGGTCGTGGGGAAGAGAAGGTGCTAAAATTTTGAGCCTTAGCGATTGACAGAAAAACCCGGATTCAGACTTCTTTACAGGAACATCGTGTTTGATCTGATGTTAGGCGACCTGCCTTCAAGACCACGGCCGTCCAAATTGAAATGTTTAGGGTCAGGCAAATAGAGTTTGCAGTGGAAGCCAATTCTGGGAAGAGAACTTATAGGAAATTGCATTACCAAGCCTCGAAGGTGTAGGTCGCTGAGCACGTATGCAGGGAGAGTGAGCCCAGGGCCCTGGGCATCAGCCTAGAATTGGGCGAGGCTGTATATCTTGTACCTGTTTATGATCCCAGCACCCGCCCAGACTGCTGGACCTGTTTCTGCTAATGAACACACACGTCTTCTATCAAACCACACCTGTTTTTGAAGTTCAGGTTTCTGTTTAAGTTTCCTTCTCCCTAGTAACTATGTCCAGGAGGCTATGTCCTGGAAAGATAGGTATGTACGCTTACTTCTCCACTCGTTCTCCTTGACCTCTGCTGTGCCATTCACTTATAGATTGCTGAGAGGCCCCAAGTTGTGCCTGCTATAGCCACGAGCCATCGGTCTTTAATTAGCCTCCACCAGCAAGACTGTTCTGGTTCCTTCCCAGTCATCACCCTAGAGGAGTAAGAGCACTGCACAGAGCGTCGGGAGGCTTCTGCCAGCTACATGGTCTCGGGTGAGGCACTTCCGTTTCCAGGACTTAGTGCCTAGTCTGAGCGGTCTGGTTTCTTCCATGTCCAAAGCCTTCGGATTTGACATCCAAAGCTTTCTCCACCTCTGCCCAGGTTTCTGGTGCCAGGCAGGCGTTTTGACCGAGCTGCGCAGATTTCTCTGATGCTTTGTGGGAAGGAGTAGCAGAAATGGAGGCCTGCTCTCTAGGGTAGACCCCTGTCTCCAAAGTGGGTGGGCGCCCTCCAGAGGCAGTGTGGCCCTTATCCCTCTTGGGAATGTGGAAATGCGGGAAGAGCAGGTTTTCCCAGTCACCAAGCAGTTGGCAGGCTACAGCCCATAGGTCAGATGCCTGCTTTTGTAAATAAAGTTTTATTGGAACCCAGACGTGCCCATTGTTTATGTATCGTCTATGGCTGCTTTCCCGCTAGGTTGGTATAGTTGAGTGGTGCAACAAAAACCGTATGACCCGCAGTCCCGAAATACACTGTCCTGCCCTCTACGAAAAACTGTGCCGTAGACCAACAAAGTGCTTAGATCTCCACTGAGATGCTTAATTGTGGCCGTTTCAGAGTCCTATGGTTCTTGAAGGTTCTGCATCGGGCCTTACTGTGTTATCCCATGAGAGGATGATATGGCAGTTGAGACAGTAGATTACTGGAATCAACCCAAAGATAGCCACCCTGTATCTGGGAAATCCCTTTCATTTTCATATTTCATATTTCCCTCGATGCCTTTGATTTGTGACTTCCAGCCTCACAGCCCCTTTTAGTGCCAGGGCCCTTAGAGATGCATTTTCAGAGAGCCTGCAGCCGAGCCTAGTTTGTCTGCCTGAGCCTGGCACTCATCCACTCTGTCAGAACAAGGCCCTCTGGCTTGGGGTTCGTAGGGTGTGCATCTGCGCTGGCTTGGGTCCGGAATTAGCATTCAAGGCTCTTGCGGCCAACACTTACGGTGTCCTCTTGTGTCCAGGTTTCCACCCTTTTGACCCGGTCCTCAAACCAGAGTCTTGGTGAAATTCTTGGTTGGGAACAGGACAAGCCACCCCCTTCCCCCCTCCCTACTACAGGACAGCCACACAGCAGTTGCATCACTGCTGGTCTGTGTTGGGATAGGAAGTGAGACACTCTCGTGGCCAGAGGAAACCACGTCCTGGGGACGGCGTTGGGGGGTGGGGGTGACTGAGGTTTATTCCCATTGCAGCTGGAAGGGAGGAGGCTGGCAGTGGGAGGAGGGAGCAGACAACCCAGAATAGCAAGCCAGAAGCTGAGCACACTCAGAGCTGCTTTTAGCCGGTACTGGTAAGCCTGGCCCTGGGAGTCTTGCTTCACACCTCCCTCCGCACATTGTCCCCAGACGCTGGCTCTCTGACTGTTCTCATCCCCCCAAGAAAGAAAAAAGAAAGGGTCCTCGTCAAAAGCCCTCTCTAAATACCTTTCATTTGTAGAGCTTAGGGTGACCCTGTCCTGCTTGGACTTGACCCGATATTGACACTGGTGCACTGACTTGGGGAAATATTTGTTCACCAGATATTTATTAAGAGTCTGTTACGCGTGGGGCACTGTATGAAGCTCAGAGGCTGCCAAGGCAGAGAAAGGATTCACAGTCTGGTCTGAAAGGCACAGGGACCGTTGAACCCATTTCAATATGATCTGCACTGGAATCTAGGCTTCTAGAGAGCGTATCCGCATCTGTCTTGTTCGTTGCCGTCATCCTGGCGTGGGGTACCGTGCTTGACACACTTGTAGGTGTGCACGTGCTTAATTGGTTGACCCGTCCTGATTTGGTGCGTCCCGGAAGTGTGCGGGAGGTATCTGAGTAGGCAAGTGGAGGAAGAGGGGAGCTCACGGCAGCGAGCGTGGCCGGTTTGGGGGAAGACGGGATGTTCCTGGGCCTCCTGGTGGTGTGGGTGCAGTTAAAGAAAGAGGGAACGCCCTGTGGGAATGGGAATCCTTGGGCCTCAGGGGACCATGGGAAGGGAGGAGAATGACCTAGGACAAGGTGGCAGGACAGCGGCAGCCCACACCATCGGAGAAAGCAGAGGGCCGGGCGGGGGGGGGGGGGGGGTAGCAGGGAAGGGTAAGACTGGGGAGGGAGAGTGGGAACTGTGAGAGAAAGCAGAGCTGAAGCAGGTGAGTCCCGGATGCACACGATGGCAGTGACAGAAAAGACACGTCTCAGCCCCATTCTGTGGCTCTTCAAAAGACCGTGTCCGGGTACGACCCCCATGATACCACATTTCTCTGCAGTGGGGCAGATGTGGGGAAATTAGCTGTAGTTTGAGATGATGGTTACCCTCTAAAATTCTTACTATGGAAATTGCACATGTATGTGAAGATACAGTTAGTGTGAGAACATCCCACGTTCCTGTCACTCAGCTTTAACACGTAATCAACATGTAGCCTGATTTTATTTGTATCCCACCCACCTATTCTTTATCTTTTTGTTGTTGTTGTTGTTGTTTTGTTTTTACAGCAGATCCCAAACATCATGTTCCATCCATAAATTCTCCAGTGTGGCTCTCTTAAAGCATAACCCAGTCATCGTATCCCCCTGAAATATCACTGGTTCCCCCCCCCCCCCACCCCCCGCCCGTGTTTACGTTTCCCTGCTGGTCTCAGGTTTTTAACAGTTCTGTTTGAATCCAGTTCCAAACAAGATCCACACATCTCATTTAGTTGATGATTAATCTCACGTTGTGTGTTAATAAAGATTATGGGCATGCTTAAAATAATTTATGTTTTGCAGTTCTGCCTTTTAGATTTATTTAGCTGCCCTGCTCTGTCTCCCTTCAGCTGCCATCAACAGCTTTCCTGAGTTCTGTTGAACCGTGTTGTGATTCCTGAGCGTACTTCATTATTCTTCTTGTCTTTTTGTCTTTGTGGTTTAATATAACTAGTCATTTATTCCCTCCTTCAGTAAGTGCTTCTGGACAGCCTGCTTCGTGCCAGGCGCTCTGCCGGGCTCTGAGCATGCAGCTGTGGAAAGAGAGCGTCCTGGGAGCTTACAGTCCAACCACATGAGAGCGGTTTGGGTCCACCTGTTGTCTCTTGCCCCACGTGTTCACCCCAGCTGAGTTGGGTGACCACGAGGTCACTTGTGTGCTGTCAGATCTGCTGTGTTCTAGGGCTTGGTATTCGTGTTCTTGTGCGGTCACTTATGTGGCTGATAAGTGCTTCTAGAACTATCCAAGAAGTCGGGTATGTTTCCTGTGGGAGGCATCTTTCATAGCCACGTGACCGGGAGTCTAGGAGTATCGCCGACGGACTTGGCGTGGATCCGTGAACACTTGTGGCCTTGAGTCTTTATCTCTAAGCAAGTTAAAATGGAGAGGCTGCTTTCCCTGGGGGATGGTAGAGAGGCCGAATGAAACATCTGGAAGGTGCTCTGAAATGTCGAAGGGCTCAGCAGACACCAAGTGGTGCCAACACGTTCTTTGAGCAGGTTGGCTGTTTCTGTGACTCTGTGAAGGTCAGGCTGCTTGGGGACTTTCGTCCAGTCTGATGAGGTCACCTGCCTAGGTAGGTTCACTTTTCCAGTTTTCTCTTCTTTGCTGCACAGTCGAGTCCTGGCTAGCCTTGCTGCCTGAGTAGCAGACTGTGATGCTACTGTTCGGGTCTGTCTTGCTAATAAAGCTATTAACTTATGTGCATCTCTCTGTGTAAATAATAATCAGACCTGTGTTGGGTCCCTGTGACCCTCTGATTTTGAGAACGGTCTGTGATTCTTGTATTTTTTTCTTCCATTTGCAGTTTGGATGCAGCTACGCTGCGGTTCACGAATTAGCATCTGAGCCTTAAAAAAAAAATCTTCGTTAATAAATTAAATGTATTCCCAGATATAAAGACTAGTATTCTTTCACCTCTCCTAGATATTTTGTCGTATACTTAAGATAATAGTACAGAGTATATTAAATATACCATGATATATATAATTCCTGTCACTGAAGGATTCATAGGTTAGAGTTTGAGAATACTTTTTTATTATTTCCAATTAAGCAGTCTTTAATTATTTTGATCGTATGGCTATGTTGGTTAAAATTTTTGAACGGATCGCTGTGTGTGTGTGTTTATAATTTCTATACAGTATGCCGTTGCTATACTAATACGTTATATATGTTATAAAATACAAAATAAAAAGAATTTTTTTAATGTTTATTTTGAGAGAGAGAGAGAGAGAAAGAGGGAAACACAGAATCCGAAGCAGGCTCCAGGCTCGGAGCTGTCCGTACAGAGCCCAAGGCAGGGCTCGAACTCACGAACTGTGAGATCATGACCTGAGCCAAAGTCGGATGCTCAACCGACTGAGCCACCCAGACGCCCCCAAAATAAAAAGAATTAAAGGAAGTTGTGCTGCAGTGTATATTCTCTGCCTTCCTCCAGCATGAGTCATTCCTGGTCCTGGTGGAGGGCAGCTCACACTCCGTCCCCACCCCTTCACACATTCAGGGCATTACTGCTCTCGCAGAGCTTCCCTCTCCCCCTGGCATTGCCAGTTGTGCGCCCTTTCTACTGGATTGCTTCCGTGTGCTGTTCTTTCTGTCTTCTTTGACTCCAACCCTTCCTGTTCCTGCCCCTTTCTCTGTCCCCAGAGAGTCTTTGGTCCTTGCAGCCTTCACTTCCTCTCTTGATTCCCCCCAACTCTGGGTGAAAGTGGTCTTGACGAAGCCAGCCGTGACCACCATGTTTCTAAATCTAGCCCTGGCTTCTTTGTCTCAGTCCTAGTAGCTCTGGCAGTTGGGCACATCTGGTCGGACCCTTTCCCTCGAAGCGCTTTCTTCCCTTGGCTCCCAGGCCATGAATCTCTGGTTTTGTGCCTGTCTCATTGGCTGTTCTTCTGTGGCATCTCTTCTCTTGACCTCGAAACATGTGCCCCTTCCTCTCTATCTTCTCTGTTTCTCTCTGTCACCCTCTCCCAACCCATGGCTTGAAATACAATCTGCATGAATGATTTCTAGAATTTGCTTCAAAGTAATCCTGGGAGATAGACAAGATTGACCATGAGTTGTTAACAGCTAGATCTGGGTGATGTGTACCTAGGGGTTCCTTGTACTGTTCCTTCTGGGTTTTTTTTTGTTTGTTTGTTTGGAATTTTCCATGATAAAAAGTTTAAAAAATCTATAGGCTAGTGACCCCCCCCTCCCCATTATTTGTCTGAAGCCCAGCCCTTCTCCTGAAGTATAGAGCTGTGTGTGTATCCACCTGCCTACTTAACCTTTTAACTTGGATGTTAATAGGCATTTCATGCTTACAAGTCCAAAACGGAACTCCTGATTTTCCCACTCAAATATATTCTTCCTGTGGTTTCCCGTCTTGGTTATGGGAATGCCGTCCTTCCAGTGGCTCATGCAGAATACCTATGGTCATGCTTGACTTAGCTCTTTCTCGTACATTTCTCGCTCAGTCCATCAGCAACTCCTGTTGACATTCTGATATATCCAGAATGTGACCCATGAGAACTGCTTCTACTGTCTTCGCTGTTGTGCAAGCCACCATCATTTGTCACCTGTTTCTTCTTTGCCCCTTACAGGCTATATAATCCTCAGTAGGCAGAAGGATCCCATGATACAGAAGCCACATCATGCCCTGCCAAGCTCCAGCTGCGCAGTAGCTCCTTGTCTTGCTCAGCGAAAGCCGTGGTTGTTGGTGTGGGGTAGAGGACCCCGTAGCTTATAAACACTGCCCAACAGAAATATGATGTGAGTTACGCATGGGAGCCACACGTGTAATTTGACATTTTCTGGTAGCTAAGTTGGAAAAGGAAAAGGAAACAGGTGAAATTCATTTTAATAATTAACCCGCGGGGCGCCTGAGTGGCTCAGTCGGTTAAACGTCCGACTTTGGCTCGGGTCATCATCTCGCCGTTCGTGAGTTCGAGTCCCGCGTCAGGCTCTGGGCTGACGGCTCCGAGCCTGGGGCCTGCTTCGGATTCTGTGTCTAAACTCTCTCTCTGCCCCTCCCCCACTCGCACTCTGTCTCTCTCTGTCAAAAATGAATAAACGTCAAAAAAAAAAAAAATTAAAACAGAATTAATTAACCCGGTATGTCAAAAATACTTGCACTTCTGGTAGATATCACAGGGTTATTCGCACGAAGTCACGCTCATGGCACATCTCAGTTTGGATTAGCTCTGTTTCTTGGGCTCCACAGCCTCCCGCGGCGAGTGGCTCCCGTGTTGGAAATGCACGCCTCCGTGATCTTCTGTGTCCTTATCTCCTACTGGTTCTTCCTTCTTTGACTTTGTTCTGGCCGCACTGGCCTCTTTGCGGCCCCTCAGATAAACTAGGCATTTCCTGTTCTAGGTCCTTCTATTTGGGACGCTTTTTCCCAGATAGCCCTGCGGCAGAGTCTTACTTCCTTTGGGCCTGTGACCAGATAGCCCCCTTGCGGTGCCCACTCCGCACCCACACGTTTGTTGGCGCCTCCTGTATCCCTACCCTCCAGTGTTTTCTCCCGAGCGCCATCACCACTTAACACACTGTAACAATTTCTGTTACTTCGTGTATTTTCCCTCTCTCCCTGCTAGAATCTGAGCTCCACGAGAGCAGGGACTTTTGTCACTTTTGTTCACTGCTGTATTTCCACAGCATGGAACAGTGCCTGGCACGTGTAAGAGATAGGTGGATGTGGTTAAAGAATTAAACGGGATGAATGATCAAGGAGGATTCTTTTTTTTACCAAGCACCGTTCGGTTGAGTGCATGTCACCGTGTGGTGTCATATTTTTGCAGCGTAGCTGTTTGAAGGCCTAGTTGAAGTCAGGGTATTTTGAAAGAGACCCCTTTATAAAGAGGCGATCATGGGTGCAACTTATAGCATAAATGGATTCAAGACCCCTGAAACGCTGCATTTCATTCATTTCCTTGGGTCATTTTAAACCCAGCTTGAACATCCTGTTGCAAGGGTGTGCGTAGGTACGGCATTTTGGAGATGACGTCCTTACCTTGAACGCGGTAACGTCGTCACATAATGGTGGAAACGATTTCCAAACGCCTGCTTTTAAGATGTTCTTTCTGTGACGGAAGTCTCTTTCAAAAAGTAAAGGTTTTCTTACCCAGTTTTTAAATGTCACCTTTACCTTGAAGGGACAGATTAAATACTTGTTTAAAAACATTCATTAAGTGGCATTCTACCGACAGGCGCTCCCTGCAGAAGAGGTCAGCAGATTTCGGAGCTGTGATGTTTTCTGCTTGAAAAAAACATACGTGTGATTCCTCTTTAAGTTGAGCGCCTCTTTCAGGGACCCTGCCGTGAGATAAGCAGTGACCGCGTGGTCAGATGATTTGTAGCCCTCACCCTCTCATTACATAGGGCTGTTATTTGTTGTATGGAGGATGGTACCCTTAAATTTGCTTCCCCAGGTACATGTAAACTGTATGAAAGTACACAGTCAGCTGGGGGTACCACTGCCCATCCTTTTGTGTTCGGATCTCCTACTCAGGCACAGGATGCCCCCTGGACCTTAAGTGACGGTGACCACCGGACACACAAATTGAAAGAATTCACTGGTGTCGATTCACACGTCAAATAACAATAAGATTTAATTCCCTATTTTCAAATAAAAGGAAATACAGACATCCTACTCATTTCTTCTTCGTCCTGATGGATCTTGTACTTGCCTCATCCAACACGGTTGTTGGATTGTTGGTTCTTCTGTATTAACCTTGTCTCTATAACTCGCATCCAGTTGAGGACTGGGTCTCCTCTTTTCTGTTGCTCCTGGTACCTAACAGGGCTGGGTTTCACCAGTATCTACGGACTGAACGGTGTTGGGGAATAGATCATTCTCTGACCTCGGCACCTTTGTTGGACGGCAAAGTCCGGTATCCAGATGTCTTTGGTAGCTGCTACAGCCATTTCTTGAACAGTATCAAAGGCGTCGGTGGCATTACGGAGAACAGCAGCGTAGTGTTGATGCTTGATGAGTCTTGATGCCTCGTCTGGTTCTGACAGGTAGCAAAAGCGGCAGCTGCGTGAGGCACCGCCGTGCCGTGCGGTAGATGGCTGTGCTCAGGTGCTGCTCAGGAAGTGGGCTGGCAGAGGTTGCTGGAAAAGATGGCCAGGGTAGCTGGAGTAGCCAGCTGTCCTCTTAAAGCATGGTGATACATCTTGAAAGCATCGTGGGATGTCTTCCTCCAGCTCACCTAGATGCTGAAAATGTCTGTGCGGGTCTGCTCTTCATCCGTGTTGACGGTCTAGGAGGTACGTCAGCTGGATGTGTTCGCTTGGAGTTGACTTTCCGACTGCTGTGACCAGAAACACAATTTACAAGATGAGCGGCTGGAAGGAGAGCCACAGACCGTCTCAAGAACAGAGGCCCTGTGTATTTTCTGCTGCGTGGGCCACCTCTCGTGTTCCCTGGACCCCACGTTGGCGAGCAAGGCTTGTCCCCGGCGGACCGGTCTTTGCTACTTAGATAACGCACTACTCTATTGGCATCTCATTGATGCACATCTGTACAGGGCCTCCTGGGTGAAAGAGTCCACCGTTCCGAATGGAGTGGGGTGGGAATGGGACAGGAAGGAATCTGCCAGCGTGAATGGGACGGGGTCTCTGTCCTCAGGGAGCTAATGGTTAGTGAAGGTGCCAGGCACCCATGCTACAAATACAAGACGAACATAAAAGGGATGTGAACGGAGTACAAGAAGGGGGTTTATTAGCCAGAGGGGGCGGTTGGGAATTGGAAGATGTCCCTTGGAGCATGAGGAAGAAGATCTTGTCCATCTTGCTCTTAGCTGAATCCTCGGAGGTGCTTCGTTCCTGTCAGGTGCTCAGTAATTACGTATGTGTTAATCGTTGGGTATTGAAGGAGTAGGCCTTCACCCGAAGAGGCAATGCAAAGGCCCGGGGGTCAAGGAAGAAATGGCTGCTTGGGAGAAAGTAGTTGGTGTGCTCTGAGGAGGTGTATGTGGCAGAAAGTGGGCCTCCGTATTGCAGAGTTAAGGGCAGTCTCCAGAGGGCCTCTACCAACTTCCTAGGAATTTGGTGGTGGTGGTTCTTAAGCTCTTTTGCACCAGTACTCATTGGGAGTTGCGTGCAAATGAGTCTCTTTCTCCAAGAAAAAAAAAATATCATAACAGCACGTGGTCTGGCATATGCTGTCAGAGAACTCACAGATCCGTGCTGTCAGCCGGGGGTCTGTCCGGGCTCTTGCTGAGATCTCATCGTGGGTGGGAGGCGCTTGTTTTTCCCTTGATGCACACATTCCAGGTTTTCAGGGCACTGATGGGCGGCAGGCCTAGTCGTGACCCCGATGAGCTCAGGGAAGCCGTGGAGAAGAGGGGAGAGGTCTCTCTGTGCACTGACGTAAATGGAGAGATCCAGCGTTTGTTCCATTTAGCAGAGGACAACAAGAAGTGTACCTGGGAAAAAAAATCGGGGGAAAAAATGAACCCTTATAACTTACTAATTTGGACTATGGGATGCTTGTGCTAACTTTTTTTCTGTGACGCGGTTTCCAACGCCGACACCCGGCCAAGCAGTAATTACAGATATAGAGAGGCAGTGTTTGCATTTTTTGGGAACAGCGATTGCGGAAGGGAGTCATTAGAGTTTCATGTTACCATGGTACAGGGTCCAAAGAGCTCCTTAGCTGTCCCGATCCATCCGAGAGCTGCCTGGAGGAGGAGGTGGCGAGATTTCACGGGCTGCTTGAAAAAGCTGCAAGACTGGGCGGAGGGTAGTTTGAAATTGGATTGTTCTGTTCTCCTTGTCATGAAAAAATTCCTGTAAAGAGAGTATGTGTGTACCTTCAGTTAAAAAATAAATTAATCAGACTTCCCGTCTGCCAGGAGTTTGTAGTGTATCTGATACACAGATAGGATATTTGGAGATTTGAAAAACCCGACGTGGGGTGGGCAGCACGGTGTTGACTTTTCTGCCTGTGCGTGTCGTAGGAAGTTCGTCCCGTGGAGGTGCGGTGAGGCCGTGCTTCGTTCTGGTGAACAAGGTTGATTGAAGACCAGCCCTGTGCGTGGCCATGCTTGATGCCGGCCGGCAACAGAAGGAGCCATCGCAGGTGGAAGGGGAGTGCCCTTGAGCTCCCGCATCCAGAGCAAAGCAAGGAGCAGGGTCGGGGACCCTTGGGAACAGTCATTGCTCGATGCAAGCTCTTCCTCCCCTCTACTCCCCCCCTTCCTCCCCATTCATGTGCTTAGCGGGATTTTGCTTTGTGAAGAGGTTAGTCTTATGAGTGAGTTTTACGTTTTTGGGGGGCTCCTGGGTGGCTCAGTTGGTTAAGCGTCTCACTCTTGATTTCGGCTCAGGTCATGAACCCAGGGTCGTGGGATCGAGCCCCGAATCGGGCTCCCTTGAGCGTGGAGCCTGCTTAAGATTTTTCTCTCTTTCTCTCTCTATCCCTCTCCCCTGCTCACACTCTCTGCCTAAAATACAGTACAATACAATACGATATTTTTTTCAAGGAGAAGAGGCCCTCCTGTTTTTCCCAGAGTTGTGTTCAGACTTCAAGTCCAGACACTTTAATGGGGAGTAAAATCAGTTTAATGGGTTGAGACCAACGTTTTTTTTTTAAAGGTCATAATAGAAAATATTAGATTGCATGGAATGTGGTAAAGAGGAGCATGATTTTGTGAAGGTTTGTTTCAGTTTTATACATTTCATATTTATGTATAAGTACATAGTATTATATGCTTACATATCTGTGTCTCAGAAAGGTCACATGTAGTGTACAGGCTCACCTTGTAAACTTTATTTCTTACTGTGGGTCAGGGTCCAAAAAGTTCGAGAAATGGTCCTGAAGGGATTTCTCAGCTCTTAGGGTAGACGGTGGGTTCCAGCTGCTTCCCTGGAGGCCATCTCTATGGTGACAGATGTGTGAGAGGGCTTTTTTTTTTTTTTAAAGAGCAGCAGATTCAGGCTCCCACAGTGTGATCCGGGCTTGTCTGTGGCTGCTCGCCACCCCTGCCCCCACTCTCCTGTGCCCAGTGTTTCCTGCCGTGGGGTGGGGTGGGAGGGGCAGGGAAACCTCACCAGGGGGTGGGAGCAGAGGTCACCCTCCCCTCTGTTTCACCAGGTATCATTCCCTGGAGTGCAGCGTATTCGGCCCCCTGCCTCTTCTCTGTCTCTTGACTTTCTTAGCTATGTCCACACCAAGGTTAGGGCAGGGAGAAGGCCATCTGAAAATGCTGTTCTGCCCTATGGTTCATTGGGTGGGGATGTTAGAGTTCACACGATCTGGGGGAGATTCTGGCACAGTGGAATGAGCCAGCCCAGCTCAGTGATTTCACTTGGATTTGTTGATTCTCTGCCTCCATCTTTCCTCCAAAGGAGAGGAGTCTTTCCTGGATTCTAGCTGCCTCTCCTTCCACCAGCTGTGCCAACCGGCCTGCGGAGTGCTGACCCACTTGTCGTACCTCAAATAGAGGTTTAAATTAGGACCTTTAATCTGTAAGAGGCTTACTGCCTGTTGGGTGGCCAGCTGCTCTAGACTCCCATGGCGCAGAGCTGGGCTTTGCCTGGCTGTTGTTGTGTTTAAGGAATCAGGGGGTTGATGACTTCATGTCAGGAATAACCAGACATATAGACTCACTTGTCAAAGGCCAGGGAAGCAGGGTCTTTGGGAAACAGAGCTGTTTTCCCAATATCCCTTTTGCCGTCAGCACTCACACAGGCCCTGGGGGTGAGCGGGTGGGTTCTCTTGGGATGGAATGCTGTAGTGGTATATCCTTGTGATGATAGAGTGGAAAGCCCAGAATTCCATGGGGTTTGGGTGCTGACCTTGCTTCTCCTGGGTACTCAGCCTAGATGTGCAATTAGTTCTGCTGGCTCTACCTGTGTTTCCATTCCACAAATATTTATTAATCAAGAGTCGTGTGCCCAGGGTGGTGCTAGGTGCCGTTGGGAACACACAGAAGCATGAGAATTGGAGCTTCCCCCAAATTGTTCATTGTCTTTTGGAGGAGACCAGACTAGTATATATCAAAATGTTCGTTCATCCGCCAGGCAGATACTTACTTGGCTGGAAGCTGTTCAGGGGAACAGATTATTGAGTTCCAAAGTAAACGGCATGGGGGATGTATTTTTGGAGACCTGAGCAGGGAGAGAACACCAGGGTGGGCAGAGCTGGGCCCTGAGTGGGGAGATTAAGAAGGATGGGAGAGGAGAGGACATTGAAGGTAGGTAGGAGCAGCGAGAATAGGCCGGGGGACTGGGTGGTCCTCTTCCAAAGGGCTGGTGCCTGTGGAGCCCCCCAGTTCTGGAAATAGCCCCAGTTTTGGGCCTAGGCACCCTTATTCTTTGGATAACATTGAGACAGCTCTAGGGTTTCCTCTCTTTTCTCCCCCTCTTTATCATTATAACAACGAGAAGAATGATTCCTAGCATTTATTGAGCATTTATTGCATACCACTGTTCTGTATGCTTTTACGTGGATGTTCTCATTAAGTCTGCCCAGTAACACTCTGACGTAGGTGTTAACGTATTATTACGTGCATTTTACAGCGGATGGCACTAAGGCATAGAAAGGTTGAATAACTTGCCACATCATGTGGCAAGGAAATGGTTAGGTCAGGAGTCCCCCCAGGGCAGCCTGAAGGCAGAAACCTGTACTCTTAACCCGCTGGTTCCTGAACTTGTCTGAACATTGGAATCGCCGGGGGATCTTTTAAAATTTCCAAAGCCCGGGCCAATTACATTACACCCTAGGCCAATGACATCAGTCTCTGGGTGAGGGGGGGCTCGGGCATCAGTACTTTTTGAAGCTTCCCAGGTGATTCCAGTGTGCCACCAGGTTTAGAAACCATTATGTTAACCTCTGAATTTTTTGGGGGGGGGGCCTTGAATATTTGATTGAATCCATTTTTATCTCCAAGACGGGGGCCTTCCCTCCAGGCCTGTCTGAAGCTCACCCATGGTTCTTGAGAGAGTGACTCCAGCATGTCTTCTGAGGGAGCAGGACCCGTCGCAGCCCACGGCATCTGGGACCCCACCTAGGTGGGCTGGAGTGGGCAGAGGGAGGGGTGTTCTCCTGGAGGGGTGCCTCTTCTCTCGGAGGGCCGTCTTGGGGCAGAGACACTGTCAGAGCCCTGGAGATCTTCGACTGTGGTTTCTCACGTCTTCTGCTCCCATGGGCCCCTGACTTCAGCGGGGAAGGGCGAGGGTCACTTGAGGGCAGATCTCTTCTCGACGAGTCCCGCTCCTCTCCGCCTGTCCCCGGGTGAACCTGAAATGGACACGAGGAACGGAGTCGTTTGGGTGGCTGGGAACAGCACTAAATTTAGCAAAAGTGTAGCTGGTGGGGGGCTGGCCTGTAGTGAGCCAAACGCAGCCCGAGTGGACCAGATTTATAGTCAGCAACGCAGCCAGCGTCGTCTCTGCTTGGGCAAGTCTGTGGTTATACAGGATCTTCCCGTGTCTAGAGCCCGGAAGCTTGTCAGCCTGTCCTGCAGGATCTCCCTGACTCTGCCCCCAGGAGGCTTGGCTCCACCCCCGCTGCCCCTGGGGATCTGGCTCCTTCGTCCTTCCCTCACGTGTCTGGAATTCTCACTTGAGTACGTTAGCCGTGGCCTGAAAATTCTTCCATGCCTCTTGGCAACCTTGATTCCCAAGGCCCTGGAGGGCAGACATGAACTTTGGTGGATTTCTCTTAGGGCATCTGGCATGTTAGGATACCTTTTGGTCAAGGTTGTGGAATGGAGCAAAGAGTTCATTCACATGGTCAGTTGAACAAGGTTTTAAGGGTCTGAGAGGCCCACTGTCTCCACTTAAAGTGAATCACGGTGTGTAGTGACCGTGGGTGGGCCGAAAGGCTCGTTGATAGTTGGGGATTTCTTTGGGTACCTCATTTTCTGCCCTGTTGGGGCCCATTTCTGGAAGGAGGTGGGTTTCGTGGAATTGGAGAGTGGGGGTCTGCCGGTGACAGGTTATCTTCCCCTCCTGGATCTCCTTCTTCCACTTCTCAGATCTCATGGTGGCAGCTTGCCTGGGAGAGCCGCTGTTGCCTCAGTGCCCTGGCTTTGATTAATGACAAGGCTACATTTTCCCAGCCCTTTCCAAAGTGGACAGTTACACTTTGGCCGGGGCTGGGGTCTTGTCTGCGTGACATGATTTGTTAGCCTAAAGCATCGGTTCTCAACCAGGGGCATTTCCCCAGGGGACTTTTGGCAAAGTCTAGGGACATGTTTGGTTGTCACGACGGAGGAGAAGGAGGTATGTTATTGGGGTCTAGTGGATAGAGGCCAGGGATACTGCTAAATGTTGAGGGCAGTCCTCCCCACAACAAAGAATTATCCAGTCCGGAATGTCAGTACTGCTGAGGTTGAGAAACCCTGGTATACGGGGGACGGTCTTATAGGCCCTTAGAGGCCATTTCTTCCAGATCTGTGCTTCTGTTGGAAATGACGAGACCAAGAGCTGTCTGGCCACCACCTTCTCCCTTTGTCCTCCAGGTCCGTTCCCCCTCCCCTTAGCATTTACAGTTATATACTCTCATATGTTCATATATATTCCTGTATATAAAGAATTCTTATATGCATTGTGTTCAGGAGGTTTCCAGGGAGTTGCTTAAACCTTCTATGGTACAGATTCTCATAGAATCCCACCATTAAAGCGCTCATGTACCCTAGGTCAGTCTTATAGTCAGCATGATGCAGTTATGTCCCTGGTGCACCTAAATCAGCTATGGTGTTGGCATGTTTCGATGCTGGTATCTTTGAGATGAACTTTGAGTGCAGCAGAGAAGCCCTTCCAAGCAAACCTCCTGTGGAAGGACAGGGTCTAGCCTGCCTTGCAGATCGGAGTTGTGCTTGCTAAGTCCTCTTAAACGCAGGAAACATGCTTCTGGCCTTGGAGAGCATGATGTTGCTTCCCAGATAAAATATCCCAACCTGTTGCTAGATAGCCTCAGCCGCCGAGCACATCGCTCGTCTGCCAGCACCCTTCTCCTGCAGCCAGCAAGGCTGCTTTAAGGCCAGGACAGGCCAGGAAATGCGATGTCTTCCCAAATGAGGACCTGGAGGGAGGATGGCTGTGCGTGGATTCTGGAATACGCTGGCTTTTTACGTTTCAGGACAAGCCTCAAGGTTCTTCTCATGTGACTTCGGTACTGACTCTATAGCTGTGATGTCAGAGAGCAAAGGTGTGAATGGAGCTTTTATAGTTTTGGGGTGGTGGGGGGTGGGTAAGAGAAGAGGCGGGGAGTGTGGTGGCAGGGCAGAAGCCGGGGGAAGATGGACAGATACTTCCCTGGATGCATTTGGCACCCTCGCTCCCAGGTCACTCAGTGTTCTCTGTGCTCTGACACGCGCTCTCAATTTCCATGTGTTCTAGTGAGACCAATATATTTTTAGATGACCCCAAGCCAAACAGTTAAGAAGGTAATTCTTCCAAAGGGAGTAAATACAAATGATGTTGGGGTTACCTGTTTTGTGTTTTAACTTGGAGTTTGCGGTCTCTCTCGGTTGGTGGAAATCCCTGGGAGATGGATTATATATGGCAGATCCTGATGTTCTTGGAATTCAGGTTCACTGCTTCCCTTATTCTCAGATACAGGACTAAGGTGATAACTGTGGGCTCGGGAACTAGGTTCTAGATTACTGCTATTTTAGTAGGCAGCCAGGGCAGTTGAAACCAAAAGCCTCCAAAGTCCCGGTCAGTGATGGTAAACATCTGAATGCAATGAGCAAATGCATGTGTGTATATTTAGAAAGTCCCACCCTGTCGAGAAAGAACCTCCGGGTAAGCCCGGATTGCTCATCCCAGCCACAGGTCTGAGCACACCCAGGGTCACATCCTCTTATTCCATGATCAGCTGAAGTCACTTCCTTATGTACCCAAGGCTGCCCACACCCAGCCAGTATTTCCTGCACTGGGTCAGGAAGTGCCGATCACCCCTTTCATAACTTCTTGGTAGCTTGTAGTCGGCTACCAGCATAACTGAGCCGCCTTCCATCGTGGCTAGCATCTTGCGTCTTGTCTTTGGGCCCTTGGCTTCTGCTTGGACTAGCTGGCTTCCAGGCCCAGACCGACTTCAGTTGTCCGGTAGCCACTGGAAATTTAAGCCCTGGGTTGCCTATCTGGAGCTGTGTTGTCTCCCCAGTCTTCTCGATTTTCACTCCCTTCCCCCCCCCCCACCCCCCGGCCCCTACCCCTTCTGTCTTATTAAAAAAATCTTATTCCTCATAAAAATTACTCCATCTTTCAACATGTATCCGTAAAACCCAAATACATTCTCAAACTCTGTCTCATAGAACATAAAACTTGATAACTTAATTTGGAGTTTTAAAAACATGTCAATTTTATATGCCTTCAAAGTTTTGTAGAGTAACCTCTACCATTTACTAAAAGGCAATAAGAACGCGATCAGAAATGTATGTGTGTCTTTCATATTTCGTGAGTGGATAGTAGACACAAAAATCTATTAGTGCTGGGGAAACAAGCCATTTTTCTTAGGGTTTTTGTTTTTTAGTCTTTCTCACGAACTATTTTTTTGTCTATTTTTGCATGACATATACATTCAGAAAGGTGAACAAATCCTAAGATTTTAGCACAAAGTGTTTATAGCCTATAACCAACATGCAGGCCAAGCAAAGAAATAGAATATTACTAGACACCTCCCTCCTCTCCCCGAAAACTGCTTGTGCTTCTTTCCAGCTCCCTTCCAAGGGTACATGCTATTTTGACTACTAAAATGACAGATTAGTTTGGTCTGCTTTTCAGCTTTACAGACGTGGACATTCTCTTTTGTGTCTGGCTTCTTTCACCCGTCGCTTTGTTTGTGACATTCATCCATGTTGTGTGCTATTGCTGCTTTCCATCCTGCTGGCTGTGTAGTATTCCATTTTATTGATAGACCACAATTTAGTATCATTATGTGGCTGATGATGTTTGGACAGCGTGGGCGTAGACCCTGGAGACGAACCGCTGGATCATAGTTTTAGTAGATTGTGCCAACGCAGTTGTAACAATTGTACTCCCACTGGCAACATAGGCAAGTTCTGGCTGCTCTATGTCTCTGTCAATATCTGGTGTTATCTTCCTTTTCCATTGCACTCAGCCTGGTGGGCGTGAAGTAGTATTGTACTCTGCTCTGAATTTGCATTTTCATGATACTGGCCATTTGGATATCCTCTTGAGAAGGGCCTGTTCAGGTCTTTTGCCCTTTTCCTATTGGGTTGCCTGTCTTTTTCTCATTGGTTTGTAGGAAGCTCTTCATATGTTGTTGGATATTTGTATTGCAGCTGTCTTCTCCCTTCAGTAGCTTTTGGTGTCCATATCTTTAGTGATATCCCCAAGGTTAACCCATATGAAAACATTGGGATTATAGATAGTACTTTGTACGTGGATCTTTTATTCTTTGTTAGTGATGCTCAGCTTGCAGCTTCATTCTGTCACTACTGACCTAGAAAGGCACTGTTGGAATATTGGTTGTGTAGGGTGGGACAGGGACTCTTGAAATTCTTGGCATACCGAGGTGCTGGCACCTTTGGGGCCCCATAAAAATACAAATTGTAATATCCAAGTGCTTGCCATGTGCCATATGCCATTCTAAGCATTTTACATAGACTATCTCATTTATTTCTCAGACATGCTTATCAGTTAGTTACTATTATTACTCCTCATTTTTTAGTGGGGAAACTGAGGCCCAGAGAGGTTTTTGGTTTTTTTTTTTTTTTTTGTAATTAACGAAGGTCACATAAATAAGACTCTGGTTGCAGAGCTCATGCTCCATAACCGTTGTACTACATAGAAAGCTGCACTTCCAAAAATCAGTGTGTTATTAGCATGCCTGGAAGAGTGCCTGGCACATAGTAAGTGCTCAGCAAATACCCGCCGAGTGAAAGAATTCGACAGTGGTGAGTCGAAGTCTTCATTGAGTGGGGAAGTTTGTCCTGGCACTGGATATGTCGGCCTGAGAAGTTGTGTTCCATCCTGCTGTATATCTTGCCTGGAGTGGTGCCTGTTGTGGTGTAGACATCACAGTGGGCATTTGTGGAGTGAATGACTCAATCACAGACAGACTGCAGCCTCTGCTTAGCAGAAGAGATGAACTCAGAGAACACCGCGGGGACCAGGGCCGAGGCAGACACATCACGGGGGGCTATGGTGACGGTCCAGGGAGAATCGAGAGCCTGGCCAGCAGCGCCCTGGTTGTGCGGCCACAGGGCAGCCCCGTGTGTGGACACAGAAGCAGGGTCCAGTGTCAGCAGGCGAGGCTGTCCCAGTTACAGGCAGTGAGGTCAGAAGAGGTCCCAGCAGCAGTGCAGGGCTGACAGGACGCAAGGTCAGGTAATCCAAAGTCACAAGGTTGTAAGCAGTAAAAGTTCAGGCTGGCAGGAAAGAGAGCCAGGGAGCGCTTGGAGGGAGTCATCTCCCGGGCTGGGTTCCCCTCCTGAATGAGGCCTTTCTTCTCAGGCTGCAGAATGCCTGCGAGGAATACACCAGACCTCGGGGCAGGGTGAACCAGAGACTTCTCCTGTGCTGGAGCCAGCAGCAGCCTTCGTGAATGTGTTGTCAAACTCTTTATTTAGCGGGCGAGGAAATTAAAGCTTAAAAATGTGAGGTTATTTGGAGCCGGTGGTAGAGCCTGCATTGGAACCAGGCACTACAGGGTTTCTCTGTTTCCTCATGCCGTCCTCAAACATTAACATGTGGTGGAAACTGTGATACCGGGAGGACGGAGAGGCGAGAGCCTTAAAGAAGGATGATGGCATATGGGGAAGAAGGGGGGGGTCAAGCGCCTGCAGGACAAACCTGGAGGGGCGGCACAAGTGGCAGAATTTGGGGAGGGAAGCTGCGCGCGTGACGATCGCCATCTTGACTCCAGAACGTAAGTTCCACGAGGGTACGGTCTTTTCTGTTTTTACTGAAGCGCAATTTACAGAGGGGTGCGAGGAGGACGAGGACTTTTTTTTTTTTTTTCTTGTGACAAATAACGTCTTGTGACTTAACCATCTTCACCATCGTTAAGCGTACAGCTCAGGGCATTAAGTACATTCATGGTGTTGAGCAGCCATCGCTGCCGTCCATCTCCAGAGCTGTGTTCACCCTGCGAAGCTGAAACCCTGCACCCACTAACACTACCTCCCCTTTCCCCCTCTACCCAGCCCTGGCAGCCACCATGGCTCTGACCACGCTAGGCATCTCGGATAAGTGGAATTCTCCAGCGTTGTCCTTTTTGGGACTGGCGTTTTTCAGTTGACGTGCTGTCTTCAGGTCTATTCGTGTTGTAGCACACACCAGAATTTCCTTCCTTTTAGAAGCTGAATAATGTTCTCTTGTGTGGATATACTCCATTTTAACTATTCATGCATTCATCAGTGGATACTTCGGGCACGAACTTTTACATGGTTTGCTGATCAGTGACCAGACTGAGTCCTGGCTTTGTAGGCACTCAACAGAGAATTATTGAATGAATTTTAGTTATGTTGAACATGGAGTGACAGTGGATATTCAAGTAGACTGTCCAGCAGGTGTCCTTTGATAACTCGGGTCTAAATGGAAGGGGACAGGGAGGTGGTGGGGACGGGGTGGGGGGGCGCATGGGTGGCTCAGTTGGTTAAGCATCAGACTCTTGATTTTGGCTCAGGTCATAATCTCACGGGTTGTGAGACTGTGCCCTTCATTGGGCCCCCTGCTGAGTGTGGAGCCTGCTTAAGATTCTCTCCACCCCCCCCGCTCTGCCCCTCCCCTGCTTGTCTACACTCTCTCTCTTGCTCTCTCTCAAAAAAAAAAAAAAAAAATTTTAAAAATAAATAAATAAAGGGGAAGGGAGCGATGAAGCCAGTAGTGAAGTTACTCCCAGGGCACAGGGCCTAAGCCACAGGAGCAGGGGCCTGGCCTCCGGACAGGTGGGAGCAAAGCCAAGAAAGATGCAGGAAAGGGGGTCTCAGGGTCTCAGGGTAGTGGCATGTACTTAAAAACAAGATAGCAGTTTTAAGAAGGGGGTACTAAGTAACATCCAAGTCAAGAGGATGAGGTATGAGGAAGGAATGCTGGAATCGGCCCACAGTGATGAAACCAACACTTGAACTCAGCTCTGCCTGACATCACTTCGGAAAGAAATCCGTAGAGTGTTGGTGGTGGTACCGGCCAGAATGTGCGATCAGGGGAAACACACCTGAAATAGCCAGAGCTATTAAGTGCTGAGGCACCAGCCCTGGCAACAGGTGAAGCAGCGGCAGAGAAAGATTGAGGGAACACAGATCATTCTTGAACTTGCCTGTGGCCTTGGAGTGTGGTTGGGGGCTCTGTGCTGTAAAGAGGAGAGAGCAGGGCACCCGAGTGGAGGAAGCAGTGAGGGAAAAGAGTTTGGGGGACAGAATGTGGGTGTGCATGGGGATGATAAGGAGACCAGACCAGTGAGGCAGAGGATTTGCAGGGGAACATGGGAAAGATGGTTGGCACATCCATTATCTTCTCCCTTTTATTTATTTTATTTTATTTTTTAATGTTTATTTATTTTTGAGACAGAGAGAGACAGAGCATGAACGGGGGAGGGTCAGAGAGAGAGGGAGACACAGAATCAGAAGCAGGCTCCAGGCTCTGAGCCATCAGCCCAGAGCCCGACGCGGGGCTCGAACTCACCGACTGTAAGATCGTGACCTGAGCCGAAGTCAGACGCTTCACCTACTGAGCCACCCAGGCGCCCCATCTTCTCCCTTTTAAAGTTGATTGAGAGATGGTGATTGGGAAGCCTGAGTAATCTACATCTAAAGTAACTCAGCAGTCTTATTTATAGTTACTGGACACCAGAGAATCCCCAGGACAACCCCGTTGCCCTGTAAGTATAGTAGAATATTCTATCACCGGCCCTGGTGGTTATGAAGATTCGGTTGCATCTGACAGACACAGCTGGCTCAAAACGAGTGTGGCTATTTCTGAGTTGTGTGGTAGAGAATCAGAGCCCTCATTCTGCGTAACCCGTATTCGCCGGGCCCCAGCTGAGAGGCACGCCTGGTGCTCGATGCTGGGCTAGAAAGACAGAAAGGCTGTGGTCTAAAAAGGAGGAGTTGAGCCCGGACCGTTCTAGATTTACCTGAGTCTTCAAGACTTTCCTTCCCGCAGAACCTGAAGAGATGTTGGACTGAAGGCCGAGAAAGTGAATGGTACGTCTGCCACCATCTCACTCTCGGAAGCCTCTAGAAAATGCCAGGCTGCCCACGCACTGCCCCAGGGCCAGGCAGAAGTCTGTACTCTCATACGTACCCCTTCTGAAAAAGCAGTTTGGTGAATTCTTATGTACACCCACAGGGTTGGCCCTAGATCTTAAGGAAATATTCAGAAATGGCTTTTAAAGATAATACCCAGATAACCGCCCCCCCTTCGCCCCCCAAATCCGTGCTGCCTGGAAGCTATTTATCTCAAGGAAAACGCCCGGAGCATCCCCACAGGGTATAAATGAAGCATGTGGACCGTGAATCCTCCGTGCAGGGAACCAGTCAGATGCCGCCCCCCAGTGCAGGAACCACGGCAGGGAATGTGGGGCGGGCGTGCTAACGTCCTTGCCTGCTTCTGAGTCCCAGGGTTTTCCTGAGCGAGCTGACGAGCAAGAAACATCACACTGCCTGCCTCCGGCTCTCTCTGAAATGCTGGAAAGGAAACCAGGACCCTCAAGGAGGCTTTGGATCCCTTTAGGCTCGTGCCTGTGTCATCTGGTACCGTGTCTACTCCAGCCCACGTCGGGTTCTCTTAGCGTAGGGCCCATCTAGTCTCACCCGGCACCTCGGAGCCTAGGTTTCAGGGAGTCTTACCTACAGACACACAAAAAATAGTAAGAGCTAAATGTATCGAGTCTTTACCGTGTCCCAAGCCCTGTCCTAAGTGTTTCCTATTCATTAACTTGTTTAAACCTTAAGGTGACTCTGTGGGATAATTGTCGTTTGACGGACGAGGAAACCGAGTCACGGAGACGTACAGTATCTTTCCTGAGATCGAGTCGGCTAGCTAATACCAGGTGGAGGCAGAAATCAAAACACATGTGCCTCCAGAGCTGGTGACTCTTCAGAGAAGACAGCCCCAGTGGGACCTGTGGGAGCCACCAGAGGCCAGAACAGGGAGGTCATTTGTTGACCAGTCAGACTCCTGGATCCGGTTTCTCCCTGTTGGAGCCGGCTGCCCCTGTTGCTTCAGGGAGGGGACTGCTGCCTTGTTGTATTACCCAAGTTTGCCAGGAGGATTAGCCTCTTCCTCATGTCAAAACAAGCCAAGCAGGAAAAAAACCAACAAACAACTCATGACTTTGAGCAGAAAGAGCCCCGCAGCTTCCCCAGCAGGAGGGGAGACCTCCACCGCAGAGGCCCCGAATGTTTCTGGTTACGTCCCGGTCATCGGCCTATGCTCCTGAGAGGGACCCCGAGACCCCTCGTTTTGCAGCTTCGGGCCCTGAGGCCCGACCCGTTTGGCGGCCAGTGTCTGTAGCAGCCCGCCTTCTCTCCGCTGTCCCCCCATCATACCGTGGGGGCTGTGACGGTGTCGTGGACAGCTCACCAGCAACACAGCCACCTGTGGTCTATGCTCAGCTCTGCCACGAGCTAGCTAAAAAAAAATTTTTTTTTTATCGCAGTGGAACATTTTCTTCAAATCAAACGTTACTGATAGGGGCAGAATATGAAACCGTTAAAAGCAGAGGTATACATTTTCAAGAAAGAAACAAGGGGAGAGAAACCTTAGGCCAGTCAGACTTCTTTACAAATTATCCCCCGCGCCTGCCCGGTTTTGCTCCCCTTGCCTTTTCTCACATCATTCCTTCCCCTCGGGTTGCCTTTGCTCCTTCCATTTTTATTGGGAAGTTTTGGATTTTTCAGATTCCCTTTCAGCTTCTCCCTCCTTCGTGGAGCCTCTCTCTCTCTCTTCCAGGTGGGAAGCACCTACTTCCGGGGTGTCTCTTTGGGAAGTGGAGGGCGGGTGCTGGGCACTGGCCCTCCTCGTACTGGGCTCTGTCCAGTACTGCGGTCACCACTGATGGCCCTGCCGGCCTCACCGCCCACACCAGCCTCCCTGCCGGGGACGCCCCATGTCCATGGGCGTTTGTCTCTCAGGGTGATTTCGAGTAAGTTTTACCTGCTAAGCTTCAGTTCCCTCACCTATAAAATGGGACTGGTGATAGTTGCACTTACCTCATCGGGTTAGTGAAAGGATTAAATGAGCCTGGAAAGTGCTTAAAATAGTGTCTGGCTCATGGTTAAGTGCTCTGTGTCTGTTAATCCTGGATTACTTGCCACATTTGTGTTGTGTCGGTGGGCTTATTTGGCCCTATGACCACGAGCTCACCTTGAGCAGACTGTCGTAGGTATTCCTATAGTCTCAGTGCCTAGCCCACTGCCTGGTCCACGGTAGGCATTCAGCAGGCGTGTGTTGAGAGAGCAGGGACCTCGGATTTGGGCCGAAAGGCGGGTAGGCAGATCTGAGGGCACCGTATGAGAGAATGTGGAAACTGATGTTGGAGGGGTGGGTTGAAACCAGATGCTAGGGGGGTGCCTGGGTGGCTCAGTCGGTTAGGTGTCCGTCCGACTTCGGCTCAGGTCATGATGTCGCGGTTCGTGAGTTCGAGCCCCGCCTTGGGCTCTGTGCTGACAGCTCGGAGCCTGGAGCCTGCTTCCGATTCTGTGTCTCCCTCTCTCTCTCTCTCTCTCTCTGCCCCTTCCCGCTCATGCTGTGTCTCTCCCTCTCTCAAAAAAGTAAACATTAAAAAAATTAAAAAAAAAATTCTTAAAAAAGAAACCAGATGCTAGGGGGCCGTGAACCGTTGAATGCCTCTGTGAGGCACTGGGGAGCCATGGAAGGAAGGCATCAGAGCAGAAGGACGCGATGGCTGAGAATTTCAGGGAGGATACTGGTAGAGGAATCTAGAGTCCGGATGGCAGAAGAGAGCCTGGTGCCAGCGGGGCCACCAGTTAGGAGGCGTTGGGGACACAGCTGGGAGTCACGAGCTGTGTGGGCAGGCAGCGTGCTGTCTGCTCTCCCTCCCTCCCTCCTCAGCACCGCGAGGAACCAGGCCAGCTGGTTGTGACCTTCCCCCGTCCAGCCCTGACTATTCCCAGCCCTGGTTCTTGACTACGTACGTCCCACTCACTCTGACACACCTTTCCCAGGTTGCCAGGTTACCACAGCCCTGCGCTGCGTGAGTCCTTGTGCCGCAGCTCTGATGCCACTTCATTCTCCGCCCCCCCCCCCACCCCGCACTTTCCAGCCTCTCTCTGTCTGTGTGTTTATTATTTTAATCTTAAAGTGAGAAACAGTGAGGTTGCTGGATGTAGGCCACGAGCTTCTATTTGCTCTTCTCACCAAGGACAGGCATGTTCCCAAGCCCTGGGAGCGGAGCCCCGGAGCCCCCCCGGGGGAGGGAGGTGTGAGGCAGAATGTGGAGAGGAAGGCATGGGTGTGCTCAGGCTGGTCCGCCATCTTGTCTGTGGCCTGCACGTGTGGCCGCAGCCTTCGTGGGCTCCCTGTTGGTCAGGGAGCTGTTCTTCGGCATCACGTGGCGGGGCGCCTGGTCCCGGCCTCCCTGGCAGGAGAGTACAGGTCCCGGCCGTGGTGTCCCCGCATAGCAGTGGCAGCGGACACACTCTGGCTGGCTGTCTTGGCCACGGCCGCTTGTGCGGCGTGGTGGCTGGATATGCATAAGGAAGCCGCTCGTGGCCAGCCTGTGTTAAGCACCTCCTGTATACAGAGTTTTGTGTCTGGTGTCCACGACACGGGCAGATAGAGAGTTCAGGACACTCTGTAGTCCCTGCCTGGGCGGTGGGGAGTAGTAAAAATAACTGCCATTTAATGAGTGCTTACTGTGTGTTGACCCGTGTGCTAAGTGCTTTGTATATATTATCTCATTTAATCCTCACGGTGACGGCGTGTCGCTGCTGTTATTAGCAGTCTTCTATGGATGAAGAAACTGAGGTTAGCTAACGGCCCTGGGTCACACGGCCCCTGAAGGTGAGTCTTCCCGACTCCCAGGCCCCCACCGTTGTTCCTGATGCTCTGCCGCCTTTCATGCGTTAGGACGTGTTGTCTGTGCATTTGGAAGTCTTGGGTCGGTTTGTTTCTCCGGCGCTCACTGGCTGGGCCATCTTGGCCAACCAGCTCCCTTTGCTTTTCTCATTCACTCCTCTGTAAAAAAGAAATCAATGTGTATACTTCACCAGGCTTCGGTGGGGGGGGGGGGGGGGTTCGACAGGATGATTGGTCGTAAAACGACTTTGTAAACTAGGAGTTTTACCCATGTAACATCTCATTTAAATGAGTCAGTAGTAAAAACCTACTTAAAAAATACTTGTTTACCCAAAAGACATGTATCTTTGGGTTTGTTTGTTTAGAGAAATGTGGTTAGTCCCACCTTTATTTGTCTATTTTTAATGTTTATGTATTTCTGAGAGAGAGACAGACCTAGCGTGAGCAGGGGACGGGCAGAGAGAGAGAGTGAGACACGGGAGTCCAAAGCAGGCTCTGAGCCGTCAGCACAGTGCCTGACTTGGGGCTTAAACTCACGGACCTTGAGATCATGGCCCGAGCCGAAGTCGGACGCTTAACCGACTGAGCCGCCCAGGCGCCCCAGTCCCACCTTTAGATCTAGGGTTGTCGGTTGTGAAAACAAGGAGTTTGTTAACGAAGCACAGGTATTTGGAGGAAGTCTCCTAAGAGGATGGGATGTCCCTCGCTGTCTAGCACGGCGAGGAAGAGGCCGGGCTTATAAGTCTTTGTTCCTGGCTGTATGTCCTTGAACGCACCCCTCAGTTCCTGAGTCGTAACATGCAGGGAGTAGTAGTCGCAACTTCGCAACGCCGTCCTGAAGGCTGAGTGGGCTGTGAGGCCGGACCTACGGCAGGTGTTTGATGGATACTGAGGCCCACGTTCGTGAGGAAGAGAATGCCGCTTGGGTACATAAAGGCGAGGGGCATCCGAGGCTGGGGACTTGGCCTTATTTGATGACTCTCAGAAGGGGGATGAAGGGGACCATCCATATCTGTGGGACTGAGGGCTGAGGCCACAAGGCAACCTTGATAGGAAGCCAAGCTCCTGTTAAGGGCTCTAAGCTGCATGGAAGCTCTGCTCCTATCCCTCATCTGGGGGCCAGTAGGGGTCAGGGCTGTGGGAGAGAGGGTAGCGTCTCCCTGCAGTCCTGCAGGCCCCCAGGGGGAGGCCAGGTCTTAGAGGTCAGCTAGGCAGATACCGGCTCGGGTCAGAGCAGGTTACAAATCAGCAGGAGGAGGGATGCATTCCATGGGGTGACTTGGCCGAGGAGCAGAGTTTACTCACAAAGAGGTTTTTTGTTTGTTTGTTTGTTTGTTTTTAACTTGTTACTTGGTTTTGTGTGTGAGGGAAAGGAGACAGGGGAGCTAAAAGTTGGGGAGGGGAGTGGAAAGAGATTGAAATGTTGGGAGTGGTTTGTTGGGACACAGTGATCTATTCCTTACGCAAAGGTGGTGTGTAATAACTTTGAGTGTAGCCTGATGGCAAGGAGTGGTCAGTTAGTAGCCTCTGGGCATTTTATGATCCGAGAGTGAGGGGTACACACTGGTGCTTTGGATATTTAGAAGTAGGCCCCGCGGAAGTTGTACTGTGTTTCCTTACCTGTGGTCGGTTGTCCATTCAGCCAGCGGACAGTTATACTGGAAATGGATGTGCCGTCATCATGGCATAAAGGGCCACAAGACACAGTCCAGTCCACGAGAAGCTTCCTTGCAGTTAGGCTGTTTTATAACTGCTCCCAAATCATGTTAGCTCTGGAGGCTATTTTAGGAACTCCTTTGGTTATGAACCATATCTTGTATTTAATTTTGATTCTCTTTTTCCTCTTGTCCTGGATTCAGTAACAGCGTCAACAAACACTGTGTGCGTTGTGTTGTCTTTAAGTGTTGCGAGTATTTAGGAGAATACGAGATAAGTTGGTGAGACCCGGCGTAGCCTCCCAAGGATGTTTGGCCCTCCCCAGGCGGACACTTCCGTGTCTCAGAGGACCCTGAGTTTCTGTCCGGCCCCTGTCAGTATCCGCGAAACATCTGGGGCTGGTCAGCAAAGTAGAGGGCTCTGCTCCGTCTTCTTGCTTGGTGCACGTGTCTGATAAAAGCGAGAATTTCGGCCCACCCCAGGAGGCGCCTGAAGGTGGCGAGGCTCCAGCTTTCCACGTGAAGGCTGTGGATGTCACCCCTTTGCTCCTTTCTCTCCTTCTGCCACCATCTCAGGCGAGGACAGTGTTCTCTCCCTTCACCAAAGCCCGGTTGGTAGCCGTAGGGAGCTGTGAGTCTCTGGGCTTTGATTCTCTGGAGGAGGATGGCTTTGACAGTGGTCTTCCCACCTGTGGGACGAGCACAGCTGATTTCTGTCTCCCGCATTCTTAGCTTCACATGGGGTCACAGGGAGAACCATGGAGCAGACACCCCCCCGGGTTCAGAGTTGTGGTTGTACTGTTATCCTTAGTATCCTCCAGCCAGAGGGCGAGGTGGTTACTCGTGCTTGCGAAAGCACAAGTCGGATGGATGTCCCTCTGGCATTTGCTTGGGAACCCTTTCTAGAAACTGGAGTAGGATGGCTAAATTCATGTTCGACAAGTCTGGATCGGAGGGAGGAGAGAATAGCAGAACCCTCAGAGGACCAGGGCACGCGGGGAAGGGCCGTGGACGAAGTGAACCTGTTTCCGGTGTGGCTGTCAGGGACTCAGGGTGGGCGTGTTGACAGGGAGGGCTACTCTGGCCCGATCAGCCAGTCAGCAAGTATTGATTGAATGCCCCTGGGAGTTTAGCTTTGAGGAGGATGAAAGAGAATTCTAAAGCTTGCCTGGGCCCCATCTTTGAAACATTCACGCTGCAGGGGCAGGCCCTAGAGGAGCACCCATGATGACACACGGCGGCGCATTATCAGTGTCTAAATTGCAAGATGGGTTGCACATGTTGTTGGCGTCTGGAGAAGAGAGAACAGTCACGGTGGCAGACGTGTGGCCTGCCTGGGAAGGAATGGGGACTAAAGGCAGATAGATTGCCGCATCTCGCGGAGACCACGGGCCTCAGGTTCTAGTCAGCAGTGTCTGGGCACCTTCTCCTTGTAGGAATTTGGCCGGGGAGGAGGGATCCATCCAGTGCGCACTCAGGGAAGGAGGCCAGGTAAGCTTAGGATCAGAGAGCGGGGTTTGATTCCCAGCGAAGGGAAGTGGAGCAGATGAGCAGATGTGTGAAAAGCACCGGGCTGGGTGTTTTTCAGATAGAAAGAACTCGGCACAGGCTTACGCATAGATCCCTAAGACCGTGGTGAAGAAGAGTCCCGAAGAAGACACCAAAGGGAGGTTTGAAAATGGGTGCACGGGGCTGGGGAGGGAATGGAGAAACGGGGCAGTGCGCTGGTGGACTGGGACCCAGAGGGGGAGTGGAGAGTCCTGGGGAAGGAAGCAAGTCCAGCGGAAGGCTGCTGGCCTGTGAAGGACGGTTAAAAATTGGCCATATCGATTCCAGAGAGGGAGAGACGTCGGTGGAGGGTGTTTGCTGGGCCCGGCTTTGTGTATTTAAAGGACTGTCACGCGATGTGGGTGTCAGGCTTCCTCCGTGGAGCTCCAGAGGGCAGCTCCGGGGCCAGTGGGCAACAGTGACAGAGAGGCAGATGTCGACGCGTGGGACTGAATTACGGCTTCCACCGTTTGAGCTGTAAAGGATGTGACGGGGGGCAGATGGGTGACCCTGTGAGGTAGTGAGCCCTTTCAGCGGGCCGACAGTGTTTACAGGTAAGCCGAGCGGCCGCCACGCAGGGACGCTAATAATAAAGACAACAGCTACCGCTCACTGAACGCTCGTGTGCCAGGCGTATTACCGTGTACTTTCCTTGTAGGGACTCGTTTACTCCTCGCGGCCACCGTTTTTAGCCCCGCTTTACAGGTGAGAAAAATTAGGGAGACAGTCCCCCACCCACAGCCCCCCACCTTGGCCTCAAACCCAAGGCTGATCATCTTACCCAGATGACCTCTAGGGTACCTTACCTCCCCAGGACTCTAAAGGCTTTATGTGGAGGGTCATCCCAGGCCATTTGGATGGGGCTGAGTGACTCTGTTGGGTTTGGGGCAGGAATGGTGGTTGCTGCTCTCGGCGTGACTTCACTAGGGGTGCTTTTGCCTGACCTTGAGGTTAGTGGGTGGGGCTCTGGCAGCAGGGGTGTTCCATTGGCAGTGAGGCTCTTGTCCAGGATCCTCCGGCCCTCTAGTGACTCTGGGTTCTCAGACGCACCAGTGGCGTTTTTTTCTCGTCAGCCTTCCCGGAAGCTTCCTGGTGGTGCCCTCAGCTCACTGGCCTGCGGGCTCCCCGCCCCACTGCCAGCTCTGTCTGTCCAGAAAGCCCGAGTGACGCACAAGGTACTGTGGCCTGGAGGGGTGGCAAGACTTGAGCCTCCTCATTTGGGGGGGGGGGGGGGGTCCAGGATGGGACTAAGCAGCCAGCTGTCCTCCTGGTGCCCTGCTTTTCCAGACAGAGTGGGAAAGCCATGGCTGGCCGAGGTAGGGCTCCATAAAATGTGCCCAGCACGGTGCCTTGACATGCAGTAGGCCTCACGCACACCTTCTGGGGTAAATAAATGGTCCATTCTTACTGCTGGATGAGCCTTCTTTTTTTTAGCATTCATCTGGCCCCTGAAGGTTTTGAAGTTTTCAGAGGGAGAGCATTGGTGAGGCGAGGTGCTCCTGTCACCCCAGATTACATGACATTGGGGGAAACTTCCAAATGTAATCTTTTGTTTTGATCTATCTATCTATCTATTTATTTAGTGCAAGGGGAGGGGCAGAGAGAGAGAGGGAGAGAGAGGGAGAGAGAGAGAGAGAGAGAGAGAGAGAGAGAGAATCCCAAGCAGGCTCCATGCTGTCAGTGCAGAGCCTGATGCGGGGCTCGAACCCACAGATGGTGAGGTCGTGACCTGAGCCGGAGTCAGAGTCCCCCAGGTGCCCCAATCTTTTTTTTTTTTTTTTTTTTTTTTAAGGCAGAGCTTAATTGCCTCTCTGCTTTTCGGGAAAGAACATTGACCTCAGAGGCCTGTGCCAGATCCTAACCTGAGAGTAACTGCTGCCGGCCCGTCCCAGAGGCCTTCAGAAAACAGAACCCTCTAGAAGAGTGTGGCTCCAGCGCTCTCCCTCCATTGTTAAGACAATCACGGGGCTCTCTCTCACCCTCAACGATTCTGGTCAACAAGCCCTCCCCACTCCTGAGCTTTCTGTACGCAGGGGATGTATCCATTCACACCATCAAAGATGTTTAGAACCTTAACTTTTGGTAGGATTTCGTATTATGGAAACACTATCCTGCAATTGAAAGCAGTGTTAATAAAAATGCGTCCCAGATATTTGCCCCCGAATACGACATCGACTGTTAGGTTGTAGACTGCCCCTGCCCCTCTCTCACCCGGCTCAGCCCCAGAGGCCTTGCCCCTGCTCCGGCTCCTGGCAGGGCCGGCATTTTGCTGAAAGCCCAGACTTGCTCGCTGGCGTGCATCACGGCCCCCGTGTCTTTCCTTTTCCTTCTTAGGCTGTGGGTATGGGCATGGGCATGCCCCCGTGTGGGGGAGAAGGCAGTCTGGAAATTAAAGCTCAAGTCAGAGCTGTTTGGGGAACCCCCTGTCCTACTGGTGTTTGTGACTCCTGCTGTCTAGATCTGACTCAGCTAAGCAAGCGGTAGTTTGTTCTGGAGCAGGAAAGAAACTTGATTTTTTGAGTGACACGGTGCTAAGCTTGTATCTTCACGCAAAGGTCAGTACAGCTCCATGAGTCATCAGTTGTCCAGGTTCTGTGCACCCTAGAGACATCTCCTCTTGCCCGGAGCTTCCCTCCCGGATCAAGACAAAGAACCCCGAGAGCAACAGTAACATCTAAGGGTCCCAGCCTGTGCCTGGAGGGCACGTGGGCAAGACCTCCTACCATCCCCACCCGGCCATGTCTGGCCCGTGGCACGGACCGCAGGTTCCAACCGTGCAGGGATGGGGTAGGGCTCCCTTCAGCCCAACTCACGTGGCCCAGCCACACTCCATTTCTCTGGAAATTATTTCCATCCGTTGACAGGGCCAGGATTTTGAGAGCAGCCAGCCAAGAGGCGCGTTGGGTTACTCCCTGAGTCGCAAACAGACTTTGTCCCCCTGTGTGTCAGGCAGCGCTGGAAGCCCCTGGGGCGGGGGTTTCCAGGGGCTTCGGCTAGTGGAGTGAGTGTGTTCACTCAGCCTCAGGGCATCGTCAACATAGTAGGTGCCGGGCCCCTTTGTCAGCCTCTGTTTTGTGTGAAGCTGAGTCCTCTGTGGCAGGAGCTCAGAGTTAATGGTTAGTGGCCGAGGACAAGATAGACGTTTTAGCCTTGCTCCCTTTCCCAGGAGGTGACGGGAGCCGGCTTGGGCAGGACACTTCGGAGCCTGGACTTTTGGCCCAAGAAACAGACTGACTGAATCTTCCCAGGAGAAAGCATCTACGTACCAACAGGGCATACTGGTCACGATGTCTGCCGTCCCAGGCCCAGCCATCCCCAGGCCCCCAGACAGACACGCCCTGTCACTCTGTTTCCCTTGAGGGAGACATTCCATGAGGGAGTCTCTTTTGGTGCTGGGGCTCACTTCCTTTTGTGACGTGAATTCAGGACTTGCCTTGGCCTTCACTCACCTTCCTTCACTCCTGCAGCCCTAGGAGTCCCGTGCTCTGCCAGGCCGCTTACTGTCTGCTGCCTGGCTCGTGCTCCCCGTCGGTGGTGGCATTCTGGGTCTGCGTCTGCATCTCACCTCTGCCAGGACCTACCCTCCGGCACAGGCTGTCCCCAGCCCTCGTCTTGGATTTTCACTTGGCACGTGGTACTGCGTGTGTCTTGGGGTGTTTGTCGCCCCTGCTGGGCCTTGTCTCACTTCAGCTCAGCAACCTGGATGGAAGTGCCGTGGTCCCTTGGGTTGGGAATTTGATAGGAAGAGCTCCTCGGTGGCTCTGGGGGGAGTTGTTCCAGGAGATGGACGAGATGCAGTCTTAAGGCTGACCACATCATGGTCGTTACCGTGGATTGAAGCTGTTGACAGCACTCTTCCTTCAGGAACCTTCTCCCCATCAGACTTCTAATGTATGAGGACCATTTCTCACGACCCCCAGCACGTATTCGGACTTTTGCTAATTGTACGTATATAAATATATATACGTATACATATATATTTATGTATACGTGTCTATATATATATGTATATATATCTGTATACATATTTGTAGATTCTGTGTTTTTGTTTCTTCTTACAGAACCCTGAGATTAGCAGTTATCTTACTAGGTGCTTAACTGTTACAGCAATTTCGTTTCTACTTGGCATCTCTGACCTTTGTGCTTCCTCTGCCTTGGACCTATCACCTGAACACACACTTGATTTTGTGTACTACTTTGTCTTGATAATACGAAGCTAGGCTGGCTGTGCCTGCTTAGTGCTGGGACGGAAGACCAAGAAGGCCAGGGACTATAGGTTTTACAGGCTACAAATTTTCTTCCAGTGCCCGATACGGCACCACACCCCAGACTGTCATTGTCTGTCGTCACTGTTATCATCGTCACGATAGCTGGCATCGGTTGAGCTTTTACTTTTGCATTTTTTCCCAAAGTTTTAGAAATCGCCATTGACATATAGTTGACACACAATGTCCATCTTAGTTTCAGGCGTACAACATAGTGATTCGACAACTCTATAGACGTGACTCGGTGTTGACCCTGATAAGTATAGTCACCATCTGTCATCATATGTTACTACAGTATTACTGACTGTATTCCCTATGCTTTACTTTTCATCTCCGTGACTTACTTATTTCATAACTGGAAATTTGTACCTCCTAATCCCCTTTATCTATTTCACTTATCTTCCCACTCGCCTCCCCTCCCCTGTAGCAGCCCCCAGTTTTTTCTCCGTATTTGTGGGTCTGGTTTTTTTTGCTTGTTTATTTTGTTTTGTAGATTCCGCATGTAAGTGAAATCATACGGTGTTTGTCCTTCTTGGTTTGTTTCACTTAATGCCCTCCAGGTCTACTCGTGTTGTCACAAGTGGCAAGATCTCATTCTTTCTTATGACTAATACTCGTGTGTATGTATGTGTGTGTGTGTGTGTATGTACACATGTATATATGCCGGTATGTATATACATGCAAATGTGCACACGTATATACACGAATATATGTGCACATACATAAATATGTATACCACATCTCCTGTATCTATTCATCTGTTGATAGACACTTTTATATCTTGACTATTGTAAATAATGCTGTAATAAACCTAGGGGTGCACATATCTTTTTTCGAATTAGTGTTTTCATTTTCTTTGGGTAAATACTGAGTAGTGGAATTACTGCAATACATGGTGTTTCTATTTTCAATTTTTTGAGGAATCTCCATACTGTTTTCCACAGTGGTCGCACCAATTTACATTCCCACCAGCGGTGCTTAAGAGTTCCCTTTTTCCACATCGTCACCAACACTTGTTATTTCTTATCGTTTTGACACCAGCCATTCTGACTGGTGTGACGTAATAGCTCATTGTGGTTTTGCGTTGCATTTCCCTGAGGGTTAGTGACATTGAGCATCTTTTCACGTGTCTGTTGGGCATCTGGATGTCTTTAGAAAAACATCTATTCAGGTCCTCTGCCCATTTTTTAATTGGATTGTTCTGGGGGCTTTTTGGTGTTGAGTTATGTAAGTTCTTTATATATATATATATACATACATACATATATATATACATACGTATATATATATACATACATATATATATGTATATATACATACATATATATATACACATACGTATATATATATATATGTATATATATATATACACATATATATAAAATTTTGGATATTAACTCCTTTTTGGTTATATCATTTGCAAATATCTTCTCCCATTCAGTAGGTCGCATTTTTACTTTGTTGATGGTGTTTCCTTTGCTGTGCAAAAGCTTTTCATTTTAGTGTAATCCCAAGAGTTTATTTTTGCTTTTGTTTTCCTTGCCTGAGGAGACATATCCATAAATACGTTGCTGAGGCTGAGAGATTACTTCCTATGTTTTCTTTTAGGAGTTTTATGACTTCAGGTCTAACATGTAGGTCTTTAATCCATTTTGAGTTTATTTTTGTGTATGGGGTAAATGGTAGTCCGATGTTATTCTTCTTACATGTAACCATCCAGTTTTCCAAGCACCATTTATTGATTAAAAGATTGTCTTTTCCCCATTGTATCTTTTTGTTTCCTTTATCATAGTTTAATTGATCATATATGCATGGCTTTATTTCTGGGCTCTCTGTCCTGTTGCATTTATCCATGTGTGTTTTTGTACTAGTACCATACTGTAGTTTGGATTGCTATAGCTTTGTGTAGCCTAGCTTAAAATCTGGGCTTGTGATGTCTACAGCTTTGTTCTTCTTTCTCAAGATGGCTTTGACTATTCCAGGTCTTTTGTGGTTCCATGGAAATTTTAGGGTTATTTGTTCTAGTTCTGTGAAAAATGTTATTGGTATTTTGCTAAGGATTGCATTGAATTTGTAGATTGCTTTGGGTATTATGGACATTTGAACAGTATTGGTTCTTCTAATCCATGAGCATGGTATATCTATTTGCTCATGTCATCTTCAATTTCTCTCATCAATGTCTTATAGTTTTCAGAGTATATATAGGTCTTTCACTTCCTTGGTTAAATTTATTTCTAGGTAGTTTATTCTTTTTGGTGCAGTTGTAAATTTGATTGTTTTCTTGATTTCTCTTTCTACTGCTTCATTATTAGTGTACAGAAACACAACAGATTTCTGTGCATTAATTCTGTATTCTGTAACTTTGCTGAATTCATTTATCAGTTCTAAGTTTTTCTGGTGGCGTCTTCGAGGTTTTCTATATGAGTATTTAGTTGTTGGGCATTGTGCAGAATGCTTCTGTTCTCTTAATAGCCTTACCAAAAAAGCCCCTGGGAAGTATGGATGAAGCTGAAACTAGAAACTTAGAAAGGAGAAAGAAGTTGTTCGAGTTTATATAAGACATAAAGAGGCTGTACTAGAATTTAGATTCAAATATGTCTCATTTTTTAATCTGAGTTTTTAATCAGTATGTGTGCTATATTTGTTTAGTACTGTGTACTCACTAAGTGTTTGTTGGATGGCAAGCTTGCTCCAGCAGCTGGGTCTCCATTAGATCGCTAACCATGATGAAGACAGCGCCCAACCTCTTTTTTGAATACTTAACAGTGTTAGGCTCTGTACTAAATGATGTACATCAGTTAACCTATTTAATATGCACAGCTCAATGAGGAAGATATTTCCCCATTTTGCAGATTAAGAAACTGAGACTCAAGAAGACAGTTAACTTGCTCGAGATCACGCGGCTAAGTAGTATGTAGTCAGGATTTGGATGCACGTTATCTCTTACACACAGTATGAGTCTGTTCTCTTGATCACTGTGTTACCGTCTACAAAAACGAGACTCAATTTTGCCACTATCTCTTTCTTCTCCCTTAGCTTTCTTTGTCTGGTACTGCTCCTTATCTTTCTGAGAGGTCCAGGCTGGGGTCCTCTTCTCACAGTATGCGAGTCTACATTGAACTTACTTTGCAAAGCTGGCTCTTTAGTTTATATTTTCTTAAACTTTACTTGTTGGCAGATTCTCATGTTAAAATCACCCGATTTAAGATTAGTGCTCCATTATACAATAATAGATCTATTTGTCTGTCTTATTTCTGACCGAAGGAATGGAACAGGGAAACAGACCCAGAAACAGGCCCATATGTATCTGGACACCTGATTTATGACAGAGGAGTGGGGAGATTTATGTTGAGCAGTGGGGAACGGACAGTCGTTTTAATAAATAGTACTGGGACAGTTGGATATCCACAAGGAATTAAATGAATCTTGACCACTGCCTCACAGCATGCACAAAAATAAATTCGCGAGAGTCCATCTAAATGTGCGAGTAGACAAAATAAAACTTCATCTACGAGACAACATAGAATATCTTCATAACCTTGAGGTTGCCATACATTTTTTAAGGAGACACCCAAAGCACCAGCTCTACAGGGAAAGATTGATAAGTTGGATGACATTAAAATGAGAAACTTCTGATCAATCATCCAAAGACCTCACTAAGAAAAGACAAGCCTAGCGGAGAAGACGCATGGAGTACCTATAACTGGCCGGTGGATTTGTACCTAGAATATGTAGAGACTCTAAGAAATCCAAGGAAATGAATCCCTTCCCCAAAATGGGCAAAAGAACGTCCCATACATATAAGATTGTGAGCTGTGTGGTTTTCCTCTCCCAGTTCCAGGTTTTAACCAGTTTGTCCCAGATCATTGGCACAACTTGGTGGCTGGCCTTGGGAACGATTTAATGCCATGGCTCGCTCTGACATTTCCTCTGTGTGTGGACTGTGGGCCCTTCCCTTCACATGTTCTCACGCACTCAGCTGTTCATTCTGCCACGAGTGCCTCCTTTCTCATGAATGTGTAATACATGTGTCTCTTCCTCTTTTCCTTTGGGTTGTTAACTTTTGATCAGCTATTTTAAGAGTGTTTCTCTCCGGCTTCTTCCTCCCCTCCCCCCCCCCCACCACCTCTTTTTTCATTTCCCTTTTTGTACCTACTTGTTTAGCCTAAAAACTTGAGGTTGTAAAAGTTTTCCTGAAATGTCTGAGTGTGTTTGGGGGACTAGGCTTGTTCCATGGGCTCCAGAGGCAGAGTGAAGATGGGAGGTGAGTAGTTAGTTACCTAGAGAGAGATTTCCTCTCAACCAAATTCAGTTGTCAGAATCCTCCAAAGGTGGGATGGGAGTTATTGAACCAAGGTGAGGCTAGACAATGGCTTGGCCATAGTGTTGTTCATGGAGTGCCCTGTGCCTTGGGTGGGCAGCTGGATCATCCCTTCTAATTTTACCAGCAAAGCCCTAAACAGACTCTTTGAGCATGTCCAGAGTAGCAGCTCCTCTAACTGTGAGAGAGGGCCAGTACGTTGGAATATATATGTATATATGTCCTGTGTCTTCCCCTAGGACTTTTGTCTTTCTGGTGGGTCAGGATGAGACACCATTACTGGCCCTTGAGCGGTCTCGTGTATATTTAAAAATAATTCCAAAGCACCCCTCCATTCACAGCCCTCCACATAGGGCTGGTTGACCACCATTGACCTGAAGGCCGAGATTTCCCTCACTGCCCTCTCTTCCATCCTTTTCTTCCGGTAGCAGTAGCTGTGAGGTAATGCTGTTCCCTTCGGTTATGTTTTTCGTTTCTTTAGTTTATTGAAGTCCTCACTCTTCATGGCATTGCTTGCTCCCATTTTTTTTTTTTTTCATAACAAACGTATCGTATCTTGGATACATTACCACAAAGAAAACAACTTAGAGGCTCTGCAGGTATGTTTTGACTTTTAAAGGTTTTTGACAGTGTTTAAAAGTTGAAAGTTTAATATAATTAATCTGGATTTCCACCTTCTCCTGGAAAACTAGATGATGTGGGCTCTTGGTGGCCTCTGTTCCCAGATGGTCCCAATCAGGTGGGGCTGGGGAGGGCTGCCCGTGAGGAGTAGCGTGTTCCTTCCACTTGGTACAATTCCTTCCCAACCCACGTCACTCCTTTGTTACCTGCCTAGACCCCAAAGGCATTTGAGTTTGTGGCTTTCTGAAGTGGGTAAAGTGGGTGAGCCTAGGAACCCAACTGGTGAGCTTAATATGATTTCAGTGGGAAAATTGATTCCAGCTTTTCAAGAGCAGATTTTCGAAATATCAAAAATACCAGTTTGGGAATGCTAATACAGGTTCTGTAACTAGCATGCATAGGTCTTAAGGTCTTCTATGCTGTGTGTTGGCTTAGCACCTAGAACGTACTTAATAAATGATTTACCTCTTGGGGTCACTGGGTGCCTGTTGTCTGCCCCCTCCCAGGTAGTGAATAGAAACACTGTCTCACTGTGGCCCACCTGTAGGTTCTGCCTGAGACTGAGACCATTGTCATTTTATCTAGAGCACTTTCTCTAGCCCTAGATATTTGTGTGGAGTTTGGGATTGGTCTCCTGCACAGGTACCCTGTCTTGAGAAAAATGGTTTCTTTCCCGATTAAAGATCCAGGGGCGCCTGGGTGGCTCAGTCGGTTAAGCGTCTGACTTCGGCTCAGGTCATGATCTCGCAGTCCATCAGTTCGAGCCCTGCATCAGGCTCTGTGCTGACAACTCAGAGCCTGGAGCCTGCCTCAGATTCTGTGTTTCCCTCTTTCTCTGCCCCTCCCCTGCTCATGCTCTGTCTGTCTCTCTCTCAAAAGTAAATAAAATATTTAAAACAATTTTTTTAAAGATCCTGTCCTCATAGGGACACCTGGGTGGCTCAGTTGGTTAAATGTCCGACTCTTGATTTCAACTCAGGTCATGATCTCATGGTTCGTGAGTTCGAACCCTGCGTCGGGCTCTGTGCTGACAGTGCGGAGTCTGCTTGGGATTCTTTCCCTCTCTCGCTGTCTCGCTCTCAAAATAAACAAACTAAAAAAAAAAAAAAAAGATCCAGTCCCCGTAGAGTAGGCCAAAATGAGGAAATGAGGGGACGGAGAAGCCTGCACTAAGCCTGCTCTCCTGGCTGATGCCCACCAAACTGGAGTTTGTGGCAATTACAGAGCGATTGCATTCCAAAGCCTGGACGAGGCCTGGGTAAAAGTTCAGCTTATTCCCTGCAAAGAAAATACTTCGTCTTTGGCATTTCATAGTTTTGACCCAGATCAGTCAGAGGCCACGGAGAGCTTGCAACGTCTATAAAGCGTGCACAGCTTCCGAGGCCTGTAGCCGCAGAGAAGCCAAAGGGAGCCGGGGGCCTGCTGAGCTCGAGTTGAAGCCCTGCCTTTTCAAGTTCGCCGTGGCCCAGCCTTCCCGGGCCTCACAGGGTGGACGGAAGGAACCAGCACCTTCCCTCTGCTCCGAAGTTATCTTTACCCCCTGAAATCAAACACCACACGCAGCACCCTGTAAAACTGCTTCCTTGTAGGACTCGAGCGTGCTTGCTAAGTAAACATCCTCCCATGTTTTTAGAACTGGATTCGTTTCTGCTTCCTGGTCATCCCATTCGGGTTTTTCTGTCGTAGGCACCACGCAGAATCAGGTTAATAGAAGGAAGATCTAGCATGGGGCAGAGGCACCTAAAATGACTGTTTCAGTCCCAGTAAAACTGTGAGAAGAGTAACACGGTCGTGGGAAGAAAAAGCAAAGACTTAGAAGAAAAGCAAAGTGAAACAAAGCCTCCCCGAACTGAGTACTGTCCCAGTGCCGTTCGAGTCAAGAGTTGGGCCCTGCTGAGTCCCTGAAATGGGGACCTTTCTCTGCATGGACTCAAGCTCAGGTGTGCTGTGGTTGGACAGTACGGTTGGCCCTCCTCAGTACATTCCGCGGCTGCGTATGGCCCTCCTCTGACCCCGACTTGCTCCTTGCTCTGTCTCTCATGACTTATTTGCCTCTTCTCTCTCACTTCCGCCCACCCGTGACATCTCCATCGCCATGGCAGTGAGCAGCCACGTCATTCACCAGGTTCACGGGGTGATGGGCCAACTCTTCGGAGCCCTACTTCCCTCTGGTTCTCCCTCCTGAAGCAGGAGGCTCCCTGGCAGAGCTCAGAGCCCTTTGTTTATTTGATCCTGGGCTCTTGGATAAATCAGGAATGTCCTGACATGAACTTAGGCATGTTTTTCTTCCATGGAAAAGGAAACTACAGCAAATGGTATTTAAGTAGGCAGAGGACCATTCCGAGGGACTTGCTTTAGTGCCATCAAGGCCACATTCCTTTGGTCATCAGACCAGTAGGTGACTTCTTTATTGGCATGCACTACCCTGGAGCCCAGAAGGTGTGAATTTGAAGCGCTTTCCCCCCTGCTGGGAGCCTGGCACAGATGCTCTGGGCTGCTTTTAAGCCCGTGGAGTGCCATGGTTGTCTTCCAAGTGGTCTTCTTTCTTCTGGGTGAAACCTTGGCCCCAAGTTGCCCCAAGAAGGCTGCTTGGGAAGCAGGGTGCAGGACAAGGTGGCCGCCTGGTCTTCCGTCCTCAAGTCCTCTTCCCAGAAGTCACAAGGTTCTTGATGTGATACACCTTATGAGTCGGCTAGCTACCCGAGGACCTGAGTATATTTCTCACTTCTGGCCAGGTCTAGGCCCATAGAGCACAACTGGTCGTGGGAAACCTCTGTGGGTCTGCGTGCTTTCCACGCGGCGGTGTGGGAACCCAGCCTCCCTGGGTCTGTCTGGGTAGACAGGGTCTAGGGAGTTGGCTTCTAAGCTGTGCTGGATACATTTCTGGGTCTGGGGTCGGGAAAATGTTGGGAGCTATGTGCTTGGCCGCAGTGGAGACCTATCGGGATCCAAAAACAACCCCGGCCGGCCTTCAGAGTGTTGGTGGGAAAGCCCCAGCCCCGTGAGGGTTTCCAGGTGTGGGCAGGCCTCCCACCACCATGACGGGGCAGCCGGGGGTGAGCCGGCACGTGCTCGTGCCCCTGGGCTGCCCACCCGGAGTGAAGAACCCGGCCGTTGGCCACCCCAGGTCCAGGCTTGGCCGCTGCTCTGTTTTGCTGCTTTCCATGTTGTCAGAGGATCTTCTTGGGAACAAATGACTCAGCAACCTGAATCTCTGGGACTGAGTGGCCTAAGTGCCTTTTGAGAAGTGATTGGACATTTCCACCGAGGCCCGAAAATTCTGAGCCTGGAAAGAATGGAGATCCAGCCTGGTGTTACCCTGGACTCTTCGGGCTGCAGTTCAGTTAGGATTCTCCCCCAGTCCTGCCCTGATAGAAGGATAGCGTCCGTGGGGTAAGCGGGCAATGTTTTAATTATGCTTTTTGTCCTTAGGAAATTCCAGGGAGAAAAAGGTCCTGGTTTGTGGCCAGAAAAGCAGAAAACAACAAAAGTCAGCTACAGGTCATTGTTCTGGACGTGTCTGTGGCACAAAGAGTTAATAGGACAGTGGTGTCAGGGTGAAGACCATTTTATTCTCCTGTGTGGGAGAAGTTCACAGGGTTCAAGAAGAGATGAGGCAACGTTTAGCATGGGACGGCCCTGTCTGGGTTCCGGGTGCTGTCACTCAAAGAGTTAAGCTAGTCTGGTGGCTGGGAAGCCGGCAGGGAAGGCGTGAGCCTGTAGGGACCAGGCCCTCTATGCCCCAGAGCAGTGAGGTGTGAGGGGTAAAAAAAAAAAAAAAAAAAAAAAAAAAAAAAAAAGGGCTCAAAAGGGGGGGCGGGGGAGCGTGGGTCGGCCCTATTTTTTTTTTTTTTTTTTTTTTTTTTTTTTTTTTGCCTTGTTTGACCAGCCTTGGCATTGCCCTCCGGCTCTCCAGGGGAAGAGCTGCAGTTCTGCTCTTGCAACACAAGGAGCAGACTGGAGAATTTAGATCTGCGTCACAGAGCTCAGAGAGAGAGAGAGGGGAGAGAGAGAGAGCGAGAGCGAGAGAGAGAGAGAGCGCTCCGTCGATAGGTCTGCTAGCAACAGCCGTGCTGCAGCAGAGAGAGAGAGAGAAATCAAGAAACAAGTCATAGCAACACCGGGCACCAGGTTCTGCCAGCTCACTTGCCAAGCGTTCAGAAATCTGTCGGGGGCTAGAGGCCTCTGGGTGGCCCGGGCTAAGGAGATGACACACAAGGTGGCACGGGCGGTTCCCGCGGGGGGGAGGTGGGTGGTGGGGGGGGGGCAGGGGTGGGAGCAAGAGGTTGCGGGGCGATGGTGGAAGGTTTAACGGGACCAATTTCTGGAACATTCGGGACTGCGGCACCCTACGGCCAAGACCGAGATTTGGGTCTGCGCAGGCGACGATGGGTGGTCGGACGGGCTTCAGGACTTGATGGCGTAACCCCCTTCTTCCCCCACGTACGTATCTGCTGGGATCGGGGGCGATGTCTCTGCGTATGTGGGTGCTCTGTCTTTCTCACCTTCTTTCTCGCTTTTTTGCTATTTTTTCTCTGAGAGAGGTTTTTTGTGTGTTGTTTTTTTTTTTTTTTTTCCACTTTAATTTTCTTTTCTTTTAGTGTCAGCTGCTCAAGCCTGACCGGGGTAGAGGCTAGAGGAGCAAGCTGTCCCCGGCGTCCCACCTGACCTACCAGCCTTTGCCCCCGTTTCCTTCTTTTGAACAGACAGACAGACTGGTTTTCCAGGTTGTTTGGGTATCCGCGTCTGTCTGTCCATCCACGTCGTTCTTAGGTGGCAGGTAGGAAGTGAGGAGGAGAGGTGCTGGGAGGAAGGTGGAAAGGCATAGCTTTCCAGGGGTTGCCTTATTGAAATGTTCAGCCTCGGGGCAGCTGGGCTGGTGGGGAGCCGGTGGGCAGGATGGGGCGTGGGTTGGGAGAAGTGGGGTAAAGCTGGTAGGGTTGTCACTGCGTAGTTGGGAAAAGTGGGGAATGGTGACGCAGTCACTGTTGCATCTTGTTAGGAGCTCCAAGGGGGACAGGTAGTGAGGCTCCCGGCATCTGTAGGGCCAGCTGAGAGGGGTTAGGGATGAGCTGAGAAGGGAAGCTAGCATTTAGAGATTAAATGTCATCCTTTTGGCGTTGGAAAGTTGTTTACCTTGCGCTCTCTGTGTCTCCATGTTGGCACCCTTCCAGTTCACATGTGATGGCCTTCCTTGTACTGCTGCATCATTAACTAAGTGACTGAGCTGGCCTTCCATTGGCCAGGGGAGGGCTCTCACTCCAGACATTTCCTCTGATTGGTGGGTGGGCCAATGGCAGGTGAAAACCTTTTTTTGATTGGCTGAGGGCAGGGTATCAAATCTGAATTTGCATTTCACTTGCTTAAAGGGGAGGGGGGGAGAAGCCCAGCAGCTTTCTAAAATCTGTTTAGGGGTGTGCGTATGCTCCTGTGTCTGTGCCTGCTTTTGACTGACCAGGTGAAGCCTCTTCCTATGCCTTTTTTATTTCAAGCACTCAGAGGAAGAGGAGCTCCGGGTTCCCCAAACTTTTTGTGTGTGTGTGTGTGTGTGTGTGTGTGTGTGTGTGTGTGGAGTAGGAAGGGTTGGAGAGATGGGTGCGCAGAGGGTTGACCAAACTGGAAGGAAGTATTTGTCCTTTAGTTTGGTGTCGGAAAAGGGAATTTTCCAATCAGCCACACCTCGGTGTTGCGGCACAATAATTCTTGGCTCCCCTGGAAACGCACGGGGCAAGGTAGGACAGATCTGCTGCTGCTGACACTGCCACCACCATGGGCTTCCTGCTGCCTCTGGGCTGCTCCCTGGGGACGAGAGATTTGCATTGACGGGGCTGTCCAGAGCTGAGCCCAGTGTGGGAAAGACCTGCCTTCTGGAAGCTGCTGCTCCTTGGTCTTGGAAAGGTGAGGATGGGGACTGACCCCAGGATGTTGCTCAGAAACTGCGTATTTGGTGGGATTTCCGGGAGAGCCACTGGGCCGCAAGAGGTTTGGAGGTCCCAGGTTAGGAAGGTTTGTCATTCTGGGGAGTGAGGAGAGTGAGAGCAAAACTAGGGCAGCAGGCTGTTCGCCTGTGGTTGGGGGAGGGAGACTTGGAAAAATCAGGGTCCCGGCTCCCCATCGAGTCCGTGTTGCAGGTCTCACATTTGTGGGGAGGGGGTTTCAGAGCCCTGCGCCTTGCGCAGTGGCCCCCGCCCATGACTGCGCATCCGGGAGCGCAATGCGCCCTGGGTCGCTGGCCTAGGACAGCACCGCCCTTCTTCTTACATAACGGAGGCACGGCTGTGCCTTCTCGGCCTTTCTTTGCAACCCTGCCTCCTGGCTCCCCAGGGCCCATGGAGCTGGGGAGGGTCTGCTTGGGGAGCCGGGGAAGACTTGGCTCCCTCAGAGGGTTAGCCCTCATCCAGTCAGTGATGGGAGTTGGGTTTGAAGACAGAAGTGGGCTGCTGTCCCCCTTGGGAGGTGGCACGCAGAATGTCCTTCTCAATGCCCTGTGTCACCCGTGGCCCCCAGGACCTCTCGGGGGCATGGGGTGTGACGTCCGTTCTTTCTTTCTTATGCTTTCTGGGTTTTGAGAGGAAGTTTCTGAAGGGAAAGACATGACGATTCTAAGAGTGAGAAAGGGTGTGTGTCGGGGGCCCAGTTGGGAGGTGGTTGACAGTTCACTCCCCTTGTCACTGGCTTCCCTTTCCTTGGGTGGGTTGATAGTGTTTTTGACTCCTTTTATCCTAAGGCTGCCATTTTGGAGGCATTTCTGCTGGTCTCTGACATGGTGGCGTTGGTTTTTCTGGTCCTGCTGTGCCAGTTCCGCAGAGTGGGCGGGGGGCGGGGGCTGTGACGGAGGAGGGGAGGGGGGGCAGAAGCGCAGCAGAGGCGGGCCCAGTGGTGGCTGCCGCAGTGAAGGTGGCCCCAGGGGCAGGACCGCCCAGTCCCACCCTCGGACACAGTCTTGGGTAGGGGTTCCACCACCTGGGGCCCCGGCTTGGCCAGAGGGTGGGCATTGCTAACAGAAGGCCTGGGTCTCCCATGCCCTCGTTGGCCTGAGGCTTAAAGCAGTCCAGGGGAGAAGCTGAGTTTTTTTTGGGGGGGTGTGTGTGTGGAGGGGGCGACTGAAGGCAGAGACCTGGCTGCTCATCTCAGACGTGTCGGACCTGTGGTTTGTGTTCCCCAAATAGGCTCTGTCTCTGGCAGTTTCTCTATGGGGACAAGGGGGTGGGGTCCAAGGCAGCTTTGAGGATTTGTTCGATGGCCCTCCCTTCTCATTGTTTTTCTTTTCTGCTCCTCGTCATGCCCCCTGCCAGTGCCATGGTTCCAGCTGTAGTCCTCCGGTGAGGCTCCCTGCTGCCCGTCCCTCTCCTTTCCAGGCCCTTCTGCGTGCAGCGGCCATCTTGTCTTTTCTTGCTTAGAGGTTTAAAATGGTTTCTCATCATTTCCAGAGTACAATTCCTTCCCTTTGGCACAGTGCTGAGGACTGTCTGTAACTAGCCTTAGCTCTCCTCTGCAGTCTTACTCTTCTGCGTTTCCCCAGGTGGACCACGTATTCCAACAAAGCCAGGCAACTTACTTTTTCTTGCTTTTCCTATCTCTCGGTTTTCCCTACTGGTATTTTCCATGCCTCCTTGGCTCCACCGCACCCACCTGCGGCAGCCCCAGCGTCCTCCTTGGACCTTTCCCGATCACCTTCACAAGCAGCAGTCCTCGTAACCTCTCCTTGCTCCCTCCGGCCAAGCTCTCGTACACTTTGTCCCTCTCGTGTGCTACTTTGGTGGCCTTACGGCTCTTTGTGTAGAAGTCTTGGGTCACCTATGAGATGATGAGCTGCAAGACGCTGAGAGTCAAAGAAGGAAGACACTTAACCTATTTGGTGCCTTCTGTTCGCCAGGTGCCACGTCAGGCTGTTCCACGGACCTTCTTTCATTCACTGCTTTCCACAACCCTCCGAGGAGAGTCCCGTGGCTGGTAAGTGTTCTGATCATGATTAGAACCCCTGTTTCCCCAAACCTTTGCCTTCTTCTTTACCTCTCAATTCTCAGTGTCTGCAACGTGGCTCTACAAGGTAGATCCCCAGAACGTGCCTGTTTAAGGAATTTCATACACCTCTAATGCCATATGGGAGTTTGGGTGGCCGCTCTTCCTGCACCTGAGGTCTGGGTCTCGTAGCTGTTCCACACTCCCCTGGACCCTGCTACCTCGTTAACTTTCTCCTCTTCCTTTGCGGTCAGGTTCACTCGAGATGATGGCTTTTTTTTTTTTTGTAGCTGAAATTTTGTTGGATTAACAAACCTCAGTTATCCTACTTACCTTCCTCCTGGAAGAGAAGGTGGAGGTGGGATGGTTGTAGCGCCTTCAGAGCAGAGTGAGCTCTAGAACCCAGGATCAGTGGAGATCGGACAAGGCAGGGAGCAGGACCATTGCACTTGGATCTTGACCCTGCCTCATCTTGTTAGGTGGTTTTTCTGAGGCTTAGTGACCTCAGTCAGTGACATGGAGCCACTGTAATCTACAGTGAAATCCTAATATATTGCCAAGCAAGCAGGCTCCCGACAGAAAGTGGTGCACCTCCCTTTCCCCTGCCCAGCTGTTTTATCGGGGACTTAAGAAGAGTACGTAGCAGGTGGCTGGAGAAGGAATGGGGGGAAGGGAGCTTGCCTGCCTTCAGTGATACCAGAGGCAGGGGAGGAGGTGACCGGGCATTGCACACCTGAAGCCTGCGAGGAAGTGCTTTTCCCTGACCTGGAGTAAAGACCCCCTTAACTTCTGCATCGGGAAAACGATGTGGGAGCAGAGCCGTGAGGTCAGGGTGGGTGGTGGCAGCGTGAGGGTTAACCAGTGATCCTTCCTGGGAGCCTCGTGACGCCAGGTTAGCTTCCCCTCTTTCCGAATCGAATCGCAGCAGTGGCTGCCTGCTTCCTGACGCTGCTGCATCCCGTGGGAGGGGACTTGGGCACCCTGAAGCCCCTCGTCACCAATTCCAGGGCTGCAGAGCAGAGAGTGACGACAGCCCATGAGTCGTCAGCCGACGGCAATGGGGACCCTGGTGACGGCTGCTTTGTTGTGTTTTTCCTCTTTGGATGATGACTCAGTGTGTCGGGAGCTGGGAGATGGGGCACTCAGCCGAATGGCCAGGACGTTCTGTCAACATGAAAGCAGCAAAAACAGCTTATCGGGGCTCAGAGCCGACCCTTAGGCTGGGTTCATTTTCAGGAAGGGCTTGGCAGAGAAGACCGCTTCTGGACATCGGGGGTGGGGAGACAAGGCCAGGTAACCCAACAGGGGTCTGTGGACCCTTCAGTTTCAGAAACCAAAAAGAAAATGCAGCTGCTTGTGTTATTAGATAAGCTTGGCAAACGGTCATTTTACAAGCTCCTCTCACCCGTCCCAAACAAGAGACATCTTCTCAGGGCCAGAAAACCCTCTGGGATTTCTCACCATGGCTCATTGTCATAGATGGAGCGTGAGCCCATCTCGGGTAGGGTGGGCCTGGGAGTCCTTAGTGATCACTGGCATTCCGGGGCCCCGGAAGCAAGAGCCCATGGTGGGGACGTGGCGTCTCAGGTGACCTCTGCTGGCATCACACCAGCAGATGGTGTCACCCACCAGGAGATGGTGGGTCCACATCACCGGCCTCAAGCCGAAGGCCAGCTCTGGTGCAGCCTACTTCAGCTTCCCCTTTCCTTATTGTCCCAAGTCAAACTTACCTTCTCCCCTTTCATCGTCCTCAATTCCTTCTTAGGTGAAATAGTGGGCCTTGAGTCCTTGACCTTTGTGTGTGTATGTGTGCGTCATCATGGCGGCTCAGGGTTCTAGACTTTTCTTGAATCTGCAGCATTGCGCTAAGGGCGCGTGACATTCCCCCCCGCCCCGCCCGCCCGGCCCCGCCCAACCATGGCCAGCCATGCCTTCTTGGGAGCCAGAGAGGCCTGGGCCTCCATTGCCACTGAATCTCAGGCAAACCACTATCCTCAGCATCTGGCTTCCCTTCTCTCCTCTGTCTCCCTCGGCCCTGTCTGGGGACAGAGGAGCGAACAACTTGTGGGTGGGGAATTGAGGACGGCCTGGCCCGGGACCACCCTGCCTATGTACCCCTTAGGCCATTTTTCAGTCTCCTGCTTTCCCATAGATGATGCTTAGCACTGACATTTGTCGCCGAGCACCTCCTCCGCTCCCCAAGGACCTCCCAGTGTGACTCATTTGGGATCTCTGCAAGGAGTGGCTTTGGGGCCTTGGGAGCCAGAGGGAGCAGGAAGACCTGGTGGAGGTCACAGTGGAGAGGTACGCGGGGCAAAGGACGAGAGCTAGCTGTCCCTGGCCCAGAATGCAAAGGCAGCCCCAGCCCCTTTGTGTCATGTCATTTTGAGCCTGAATAGAGAGCAACTTGACCTAAAAAAAAATCGTATATATGTGGATGTTAGATCCTTTGTGTCTCTTTGTCCAGAAGCTGCGCATATGACGAGGGCTCAGATTCTGTACTTCAGAGAGCTCTGCTGTCCCTCAGTTTTGTTTTCCGAAAGAGGTGGTAGTTCCTCTTTGATGAGACCCTGTGCCCACGGGGACTGGACTTTTCTCCAGGACAAGGGGCACAGCCTTGTCTTGTTGCTGTCATTGGATAGTGAGCAGCAGCTGAAGACCATGGTCCCGGGGCCACATATTAGCCCCAGATGGGACCCTGATTGGGGCTTGCAGAATTCATTGCTTGGCTGGCTGGCTGGCCCCAAGAGCTGAGCCTACCTGGCTTCCTTTCACTTCTTCCCCACAGAGAACTCAGAGGAGTTGAGCTCCATGAGTCGGTGACAGCCTCCTGGAGACTCAGGCTAAGCTGGGGACAGAGCTGGTGTGCAGAAGACAGCCATCATACCGCCTAATAGAATGGCCCGTTTGCATTTATTTGGAACAAAAAAAGGAGATGCCTGGCAGCCTGGCTTTCTGCAGCTAAGTATTCGTCTGCATTCTGGTTTTCCGTCACACATCGGAAGCGATAGATGTTCATTGAACCCACCCAGCTGTCGTGACTTCTCCTGTCCCCGCGCACCCCTGCCCCTGATCCTCCAGCAGAGATTGGATTTTCTGGTGCGGCTGGAGAGCTGCAGAGAGGTTAGATCCCAGTGTCCAGCCCCCGCACATCGCCCTCACATTCAGGAGAAGTCGATTTTCCCTAAAGCGGAGCCTAAAGCCCATGTTCCTCAGTGCGGTGTTATTAATGGGCCGACGGAAAGGGCCCTGCTTGCCCTCACTGCCCCCAGCGGGGAGGTGAGGCTCTCGGCTGGCTGGCTGGGGGAGGACGGTCCTTGCCAGCATCTAGCATGGTTCTCTGCCAAGTTCTAGCTCCAAATCTCTAGGCCGCTAGGAACCTAGACTATATATAGCATTGTGCTAAGCAATTCTTATCGGACATGTCTGCCCTCCCCTGCGGGAGAGGAGCCCTTCTCCCAGGGAACCGGAACCTAGAGAGTGTGAGCCTTCTCCAAGGGGTCTTTCGTTCCAGGAAGGGCTGTGTGTGTGTGTGTGTGTGCGCGCGCGCGCGTGGCTGTGTCTGCTTCAGGGCTGCCAAGCTTTCTTTCCTTTTCCCTGTTTCAGATGCTGCGAGATCGGAAGGTCTGATTGGGATGAGGGCCAGGAGGTTCTTGATGGTGTGCGATGTGGCCTATGGCGCCCACCAGCCTCCCGCATGTCTTCTTGGTTTCCTGTTTGCCTTCTTTGCCCAAGGAGGTCTTCTGACCTCTTGAGCTTCTTTTGGATCTCCTGTCTTCCCTGCCCTCCTCTACCTCTTCCTCCTCCTTCCTTTGATTCTCTTTCGGGTATGTGACGGCAGACTGGGCTACGGGCATCCGGGAGCTGTGTCTGCTCGCCGCCCTCACCACCGCCCCCTCCCCCCGCCCCCCACCAGTTTGGGGTTTCTGGAAATCTGGCTTTAGTCAGCCGTCCTCTGGAGGAATTGGGTGGTGACTGAGCGTTTCGTGCTGGGTGGTACAGGGCAGAGCAGGCTGGATATTTGCCTCCTCCCTCCCGTAGGTGCTGTTGAGCCACCGATTTTCTGTGGTTCCGCGACCCCGAGTGCTGACTGATGTGACAGGTTCCGGTCTTGTCAGTGAATCATCGCCAAGCTGCTTATTGGAACCCAGATGCAGCAAGAAAATGGGATTTAACCCCTTCCCGGCCTCTCAGGTAAGTCAGGTGTGGGCTGACGCTTCCGGCCCCCCCCCCCCCCACCTCCCAGCCCCCTTCCCTTCTCATGGAGACCATTTTCCTTAGTCAGTGGGGAATCCTCAAACGTCTCCATTCACAATCTCCCAAACAATGCTCTCTTCTTTCCATTCTCCTACTCCTGGCTTTTCTGTGAATGGGGTTAGTAACCAGCAAGGACTTGGGGGAAGGGCCAGCCACAGTGATCCGGCTGCCGGGATGTGGGAGATGGCAGGGACGCGTTTCTGGGTGTGGCAGTCAGCAGAGCAGTTGGGCCTCCCACAGTGACTGGCCGGGAACTCTCCATGGCCCCCAACATCCAGCAGGAGATTCTGGGTTTGAGCCCGGATGGGGGCAGGGAGTCTGCCTGGGACTTGGGTGTGCCCTTACTTGTGTATCCCAGTGGATGTTCACTCTGACTCTGGACACCTTGGGGCTTGCGTCTGCAGCCGTAGCCTGGAGTTTAGAGTATGGGCTGGGCAGTAGACTTCAGGGCTCTTTCTCCACTTGCGTGTGTTATGGGGCTTGTTTTGGGGGTTTTTTTGTTTGTTTTTTGTTTTGAGTAAATCACTCTCTTCCTCTAGGCCCTCATCGCCTTCACCTTAAAAAAAAAAAAAAAAAAAAAAAAAAAAAATTTCCTGGCCTGGTAAACCATTGCAAAGCATCTCCAGGCTGTTGATGTACAAATGTTTCTTCTCTGCCTCACTTGATGCTGGTCACAGTAATAGCAACGGTGATTAAAAATGATGTCGGGACTGACTGCAGAACTGGGGAGGCCTGTCGCATTCTAGAGACAGTTCAGAAAGCAGACCGTAGTCGCTTGCCACGCTGCCTACCAGGAAATCTCCTATTGAATGCATTCCTGCAATGTTCTGGGCGAGCAGGGTCAGGTTGGAATTAGCTGACAGCAGATTTGTCTGGGGTCTCAAGATAAAAGGGATGGTCCCCGGTAATTTTACCGCACCCTTGGCTGATATCCGGAGGCACCTGTGAGATCCCACCTCTGCTCTCCCCACCCCCTTCCCACCGCTGGCCAGGAAGGACCGGTGAATTCTGCCCGTCAGTGTTTTATCTTCTCTCCTCCCCATCTGACCGGAGGCTGAGCTGGCTGTGAGCAGCCTGAGGTCCTCCCCGAGTGAGGAATCCGAGGCTGTTGGGAAGAGACACCCGACTCTTCTCTTCCCTGAAGGAATTTGACAAGTCTCAGCCCCTCCAGCAGTAACGTGGGGAGGGATGGCTGGGGGTGTTGGACCTGGAACACGAATAAAGAGGAGAGATCAGCTTTGGTGCAGCTGGGGAGACGAGGAGGAGCCGGCCAAGTCCCTCAAGATGTGTCGGCTAGAGTCTGGCCAGTGCAGGCTGCCGGGCCGGAGCCAGATGGAGCCGCTGGCCACGCTCGGGAGCCTCTGCCCCCATATGGTGTGGTGTGGTCCCGGGCCTGGCTCGGGGTGGCCGCTGCTCCCATTCACAGCCCTGCCCTGCCCTTGGCTGGACTGGGAAGATGAGAGTGGGAAGCGGAGGGAGAGTTGATTTTGCTCCTTGTGACGCAGTTGTCTGCGGGGCCTCTGGCGTTTCCAGACTTGGGGTGGGTGCTTCCCCGTTGATTTTCCTCATTTCGTTCGTCATCTGCTTCCTTGCTCCCTGCTTACCGGGCTGGCTTCTGCTGCCATGACACGGGCATTACGTGTCCCCAGCCAAGCTAGCACCACGGTTGGTGTCCCCTGAGAGGGGGACCGGGCATATCTGGCACTCGATTCTCAACCTTTGAACCCCTGCGCTCTGGGAGCCAGGAGGCAGAGTGGGGCCTCTCCATCCGGGGTCCGGCAGAGGTTAACAGGGCTGGTGGTGCCGGAGCTGCGGTGGTGTGGCCTGGCCAGGAGGCGCTGGGGAGGGGCCCCGCCGGGGGACCTGATTGGTCAGCACCTTCTCTGTTCCACTGAATCCTGAGCCGGTCGGGGCCGTGAATTGTTTAATGCATATCTTGGCTCTGTCCCCTGGCACGAGGGCCTCTGAGGCTGCAGCCACAGCTTTAGCGAGGATGTGTACCTCGTGCTGGTCACTGTTTTGGGCACGTTGCCTCCCTGTGAGATATGAAAGAGATACTGCCCTTTCCGCTAGCAGGCTGTCTGTGGGAGGCCCTCCTTTTGCGTTGCTTTTCTGGGCCTTGGAGTGTCTGTGAAGAAGGCCTAGGCTGGGTTTGATTCCTTGCCGGCTCCTTTCACAGGAGGCTTCTCGTGAGCTGGTGAAGCCAGAGAAAACCTCCAGGCCCCAAGGCCCGTGCACAGCCTGATGCGATAGTGTCGGGCCTGGGCAGGAAGGAGCAGGGGCACGAGGATGGAGCGAGGCATGCGGGGACGTGGTCGCGCATCGTCTGACCACAGGATCAGGGCAGCGGGGGTGGGGTGGGAGGATGCGTCCGGCGTTCAACCCGCGGTGCCCGCTGCAGCCTGGAATGGGCCTGTGTGTGCGTGGAGCCCAGGTCAGGGTCTGTAATGAGGCGTGAGGCTATGAGATGGGCATCGGGACTCTTGGTCCCGGCAGAGGGTCCCAGGAAAGGGAAACTGACTTTCGTTAAGCGTCTGTCTTTGCTGGTCTGATTTCATCCTCAGAGCAACCGCATGAAGTAGGTATTACTTCCCTTCAACAGATAAGGAAGCCGTGAGTAGCAATTCACTGAACCAAGGTCACGTACTTGGCAAGTGGGATTGTTGAGATTTAAACCCCGGCACTTTGGATTCCAAAGCCTGTGCTTTCTCTTCGCCCTCTTGGGTGGAAGTCAGACATCTTTGGGAGCTAAGACCATCAGAGATTAGGCAGCCGGGAGATCTGACGGAAACCGGTGTGAAAGGCCAGGTGCCTAGGGGGACGGGGCAGCCACTGGCCATAGCCATGCCATATCCCTTTCGGGGGGAGGGGGGCAAGGCAGAGACAGCTAGTTCCTGGTGTCCCTGAACAGGCAGGGCTGAGCATGGCAGATACACCCACTCCACAAGTGTGCGCCCAGTCTCTGCTTCGTGGCGGGGCGTGTGCTAGGAGCTGGGGGCGCAGAACTCTACAAAACCAAGTTTCTGCTCTCATGGGATGTACTTTCTGGTGTAGGGAGAGGTCATTCACGATAATAAAAAAGGAACTAGGAACTATATAAAGTATGCAGATACAAAAAGGGGGACACCCACCCATAAGAAGCAGCGATCCCAATGTTGGTCAGGGAGGGAATTTGAGAGACTGAAGGATCTCGACCACCTGGGGAAGCCATATTGATGGAGCCCCCAGAGTTCAAGTTGATAGAGTTGCTAATGTCTCTCTTTTCCTAAGAGCTGGAAAAACCACCCAAGGTCCCCAAAGCTTACAAGAACTTGCAGTGAGTCAGGGATCAAGGTGGCAGTAGACGTCAAGCTGTTGGTCACCAGCAAACGAAGATTTTTCCGTTAGCCATGGCTGCTCTTGGCCTAACATCTCCCCCCCTCACCGGGTGGCAGCTGGCGTCTCTCTGCCTCATCACGGTGCCCCTCTCTCGTCCACACCGACGGGAGCACTCGGGTTAAGTCTTCGCCAAGTCACCAGTAAAATATGTGCCTGCAGGAGACAGAACTCAGCTCAGGCTCTCCTGGCAGAACCCGTGGTTCCAAGATTATCGCGATAGGGACGGGTCAGGGGGCGGGAGAGGGAGGAGAAGTCACCTTGTGCCAGATGCTTGGACAAGTTTTGTGTCCAAAAGAGGTTGAGGCAAGTTGGTGGCTGGAGATGGGGGAGGGGATGTTTCCAGCGTGTGTGGCTCCAGGGCTCAGGAGTTGTTTACAGGGTAGAAGCTTATGGTGAGTCAGGCCATGTGATTCTTCCCTCCCTGGCCCCGTGGTCGAAGCCTGCCCCACTTGAACCTCGGAGACTGCCACCTGCTGCCAGGGGGCAGATGTTGCACGAAGGTGCGGTGTGGGTCTTGGGGTGTGGTTGTGGGAACTCCGGGAAAGGGGGCGTTCTGTGGCGTGGTATAGAAGACTCCGCAGTCCCGTGTTCTGGCCCAGGATCCCGTGGTAAAATCTTACTCACTTTACCCTTTTGGGACTCAGTTTCATTATTTATAAGATGAGGGGGTTGAACCAGAATCTTTTGGGAGGTGCCTGCCGACTCTGACATGGGGGCTACTTGGGTGTTCGCGGAGGTGTTTCTTAGGCAGAAACTCAGGTCGGAACTAGCAGGCCTGACTTACGGGAGAGGGGAGGAGCCTTGAAGGATCTGAGAACAGCTACAGTCCTGTTTTCTGCAGGGATGCTGTCACCATCAATTAGGGCAGGTGGGTGGAGACAGTTTTCCAGGAACTCTTCAGGAGCGAGCGGGAAGGGGCCGGAGATTGCGTGAAGGTGTCTCAGGAAGGTCACCTAAGTGACAGGGGTTGTGACCTCTGGCTCCCACCAAGGGGCCTGTCTGGAGCTGGGCAGTGTGGGAGCCGCTGGGGTCTTTGCTGTGCCAAAGGGGCTGACCTGAGATGCCACCGTGCTCTAGGGAAGACGCTCTGTCCTTTGTGGCCCTGAATCCTTGAGGGAACATGGGACTACAGGTCCCGTGTCCTGGGCCTTCCCTGAGATGTCTGTTCAGGGTCTGTGCCCCTTGCTGTCAGGAAGTCTTCCTTTATATTTAGCCATTTTTTTTTCTCATGTGGTTGTTTAAGCCCTTCTATTTAAAAAAAAAAAAAAAAAAAAAAAAGACAAGAGGAAAAAAAAACAGAAAACAAAAACAAAAATATCTCCGAGCCGCTTGGTTCCATTTTAGCTTTTCAGTCTTGAGTCACTGTTTTAAAGGTAGCAAAAGTAAAACACATGCAGGGAAGCTCAAGGCCCCAGACCCTCGTGGGCTGTTGTGAAAGGCCAGCCCGGGGATATGGCGGCCTCTGTCCCCAACGTCCCCCGCTTCTCCAAGTCTGCGTGGGTAGGAGCCCCTGGGGCTTGCGGGCACATGCTGCGCGGGCCGCCGAATGGAATGCAGGGTTTTCAAATTAGCAATATGCCTTCAAGACACGATCCGTGTGCTGCTTTACTGGACACTTACGCTGGGACTCGTAGCTGTGAGCCCGCCCCCTTCCCCACCAGGGTGGGGTGGCAAACAGGGATTTGGGCCAGGATTCAGGCAGGAGCCGAACTGATCCGTGACCGACGTCTTATGCGCACCGTGTGTTGTTTTCGCAGCTCTTTTCAGATTCGCTGGCTCGCTTGGTCCTCACACAGCCCTGTGAGGGTCGGCGGTGGATCCCCGTGGGTGTTCACGCTCAGCCTCAGACAGCCCTGCTGAGGTCCGGTTTCTTGTACCTGCTTAATTTGGGTCACCGCACCCCCCCCCCCCCCCGCCCCCAGGCCCTCCGACTCCAGATGTCATTTCCTTGGGTTTCAGTTGTGCTCTTTAGCTGAGCAGGGGGGCAGGGCAGGGATGGGGAGTGCATCTTGGGTAGCTGACTTGAACTCTGTAGGTTGCAGGTTTCTTTTCTACGCATTCAGTGGGGAAGGGAGCCTCCGCCCAGGTTCTCCTGTTCTTGGATTGTTTCAACTTCTCTTACGAGTTCTTATGAAACCTGGCTTGCCCTCCTTGACCAGGAAGCCAGCCATTCACCATGTGACTCTGGTGAGACTCCCTACGCTTGGAAGCTTCTGGAATACACGGTGCTTTAGACCGTTCCGACACATCTGTCAGGCACTTCAGGCATGTGCACGTAGCCCTGTTTCTGCCAAGTGGCTCACTTAGAAATGAAGCCCCATTGTGGGGCATTTTTTTTTCCAACAGATTTATAAGGTATGCCCAGAGCTTTCTGCCCAGCGTGTGCATTGTGTATACGTTGTCTGTTTGCTGGCTAATGAACGTACAGCGCCCGCTGGAAGGATTGGCCAATGTATAGTGTAGGCTGGTGGAACCAGTGGCTTCAGCTCTGAACGTTGCTTTCTGATAGAGTTGAAAAAGTAGGCCTTACCCACAGAGGGGAAGGTAGATCAGAGAACGCCTGGGCATCAGTGTTCCCTGGATCCTGGGTGTAAGCTCACTCTTTATGAGGAGGGTCGAGGCACAGCCTGGACTGTGTCTTCTGGGCCGCGTGGCCCTCTGAGTGGCCTTTATTCAGAGAGACCCAGAGCGAGCCTGTATGAAGGGAGAGAGAAGTGCTTGTCTTTGTTTATGGCACCCTTAACTCGTGATGGTTTGGGCTCACCTCGGGCACGTTTCTTGAAGGATCGGGGTCGGACAGCGTGGCAGCACGCATATGTCTGTCCGTTTGTATTCCCCGGATGCAGGCTTGGCTCGTAGAGAAGCCCTGTCATGGGGAATCCATAGAAGAATTGTTTTGCTGGAGCGAAGGCTTTTGGTAACTTTTGTGTGAAGATGCGTCACGCCACACCCAGATCTTTCTGTTCTCCTGGAGGATGGGGAGGAGGATGGCAGGACCTGTAGCTGGGAGGCGATCTAGGCCAGCCTTCAGGGAGGGCTGTGGCGGCCTCTTCGCTGAGGGCTCCCAAAGAGACACAGAGCTTCTTTATCTCAGAAGAGGGACTGGATGTCCCTGTCGAGGTCCCTCGGGTCCTGAGCGTGTGGGACTGTGAGGCTCTCCCTGGAACAGCGTGAGCTTCGGGTACCGGGACCCAGAGCAGGTTGCACATCTTTTCTTTCTGCCGTGGAGGCAAGCCTAACCTCGGTGGGCCCCACGAACATCGGGCCTGGAGCTCTAACCTTGTTCCCTCGTGCAGAGAGAATTCCCAGAACTGACCCGAACGGCATTGATATTATTTGCAAATAAAAAAAGGAGAAAGCCATGTTGTCCCTCATCGCCGCCAGGAAAGAGCCCTGAGCGGCTCTAATCCTGTCTTTGTACCACTGCCACTCCCCACCCTTGCTGACCCCCCCAGCCTAGGGCCCTTTGATAGGCACTAGAGATGTGAATGAGTTTGGTGGGAAGGCCAAGGGCAGGGACAGACATGGTTTGCTGGGAAGAAGGTAGGACAAGGAAAAGGAGTATCTCAGGGAAGGCCCACGGGCACACATGTGTATTCAGATGGACATACTATTTACTGGTAACGCCAGAGTCTGACATAAACCAGTTAATGCCTAAATGAGGGTTGATTTCGTGTGGAGAATCATACATCATTTTGTGTTTAAGTCTGCAGCTTTAGCATCAAAAGGCCTGACAGGCTGGGGACTTTTTGCTGGGCCCTCCTGTCTGTAAGATCATGCTCATTTTATATTGATTTTCTGTCTCCTTTCTTTCCTGTTTTCCACTCTCATGCATTCCTTAGGTGTACATGAATATTCGTCCATGCATTCGTGTTACGACTTCCTTGGGGTACTGTTCTTTTCAGTGTCTCCGACATCATTGAATGTATTGCTTTTATTTAAAATGTGAACAGGCCAGAGGCTCACTGCAGAGGGGAGCCATCCTTGCACTGCCCACAGAATCCTCTTCTCTACCTTGTTCTGGAGTGGGGCATGTGGAGCCCTGAGGAGACGGGAATCAAGGGTGTCTGTGGGAACCAGCCAGACCCCGTGCCATGCCCCCTCTTTGGGAAGGGGTTGCTCAGGCATGAATCCCCCACCCCTAACATTATTAGCGGTTTCTTCTTTTCAGCTTGAACCCTGAGTAGTGGCCTTGAAAGTCCAAGAACACCTGTCACCCTGCTTAGGTGAGGGCGACACAGAGGGACGGGGACAGACGGGAAGGGGACACACGCTCCTGGCCACGGGCCTCTCTCCAAGACAGGTGAACTCTGTGTTCCAAAAGGAACTCATTTAATCTTTTGGCCCCAATGGAAGTTGTTTGTATTTTCTCTCCCTCTCTCTTCTCCCTCCTCTCTCTCTCCCTCAACACCCCCGCCTCCACCCTCCAGCCTCCAAAAGAATTTAATCTGCTGGACAACAAACAATACTGTTATAAAACTTTGAAAACAAGAGGGTGAGGCCTCCCTGACAAGGAGAAGGGCATGCTGGGTAACGGCCGAGGGAGCCTGCCAGGCCCGGGACGGAGCCGGGCGAGGGCCCAGTTGGCCGGGTACCTGGGCGCCTGCCCCCGCCCAGCCCACCAGCCCAGCCATCCCCAGTCCAGAGGGGAAGGAACCGAAACAAAAGCAGGGGCAGAGAAGCGCCTGGAAAGGGGAAGTTGTACGTGTTCCCCTCTCTCTGATCTGATGCGAGTGCGCCAGACTGTGAAACTTCCTCCCCCACCCCTCCCCCCCGCCAGCCTCCCTCCCTCCTCGTCCTGCCTCCTCCTGCCTCCTCCCACCACTCTCTGTTCCAGGCCCGAGGCCCGATAACAGAACAGGGCTGGCCTAGGTACAGCCACCGGCCGGCCGGCCGCAGGGGAAGCAGGCAAGGAAGGTGTTCCAAGTTGGCTTTGGACTCTGGACGTACCCTCTGCGTCCCCTTCCTGCCCCCAGCGAGAGATGTGGAGCCACGGTACGAGGTGTGCCCCAGTCCACGTGCCCCGCCGGCACACGGTACCGTGTGCCCAGGTACCGGGAGAACCTCCGCTCGGAGGTTAGTGGGTCTGTCCCACTACCCGGTGTCTGCTGGAGGCCATGCTCCCAGGAGGCTGTCAGACTCGTACAGGTGGCCTGCTCTCCCTCCAGAGGGAGCCGGGCTGAGCTGTGGAGCCCTGGAGCCTCCAGAGGGGCTCAGGGGACAGAGACTTGCTCCCCGCAGCAAGCAGGCACAGGGTCCTGGCAGCGGAGTGCCTGGTGGGGTACCGTGTCTGCTGCCCGGGGTGACCCAGCTCCGCCTGGGGAGCAGGGAAGCTGGGCGCTGGGGCATCGCCCCCCAGCCTTCTGAGTGAGATTTCACCTGAGACCGAAGTTTCGCTGCCACGCCCACCTGCACTGCGTGGAGCACATGATTCGGGGCGGGAGAGTGAGAAGCAGCGGTGGTCTGCCTTTGGCCCGAGGTTGTTTGGACCCGTGAACCGTGTGGTGGGCATTGTGTTTGTGTAATGGACTGTAGGCGTGCTCGCTTTCCTCTCGTGGGAAGCAGTTCAGGGCAGTGCCCGTCCTCCTGCTCTGCCTGAGCGAAGCCTCTCTCTGGGGAAGCGTGGGGGGCCCCCCCCTCTTCATTCCATCGCTCCTCCTTCTCTGCGCTCCCCACTGTCCCCTGCTGCCCCCCACGCCCCACGGCACCCCAAGGCATCCCATCCTCCCAGCCAGCCGACCAGCCATCCCGAGCCTGGGCCTGTACTGAATCTGGAGGATTTCCAGATGCGGGTCTTCTCTGGTGTTGAGGCAGGGACAGAGAACCGAACCGGGTGGAAAGCAGCTGCCTGGGAACTCAGGCCGCGGTGCCCCGGCCCCAGGGAAAACCGGAATTGCTGATGTGGGGCCCATGTGATGTGAGCAGGCTGTGACCTCCTGCCCTGTTACCTCCACAGGCATTTGAGGGGCTCAATGGGTCTAGAGCGTGTTATTCCCACTTCGGGATGCCGGGTCTGGGACGTGTAGGGATCCCTGGATGCCCCGCCCTCCTTTTGGGGGCCAAGCTGCCAGGAAAAGAGCCAGCTCCATGTTTCCTGCCTCCCTCACCCTCCATTCCCTCCTCCCTCGCCCCCCGTGCCCATACCCGTACACATTTTATCACCCTTTCCTCTGATTCATTAACCACAGCTAGTTGGCAACAGGCCCCCACCCTGACAGCTCAAGACAAAATGTCCAGGACGCTGGGTCTGGCCTGGAGCTGAGTGACAGGAAGCTGGGCCGGGCTCTCGGCTCACGCATACGATGGGCAAGGACCGTGTGGAGTGCAGAACCTTCCTCATTTTCAAAAGGGTCTTCCCCAGGCCCCTCTCTCTCACCAAGATGACTCTTCTTCGCTGCCAGGAGCCTGGAAACCAGCATCCCGGGTAGCAGGAAGACCTGATCTGGGCTCTGCTTCCGGCACCCCTCCCCCGCGCCGGCTGGAGCTTGCGTCAGTCATGTAAGTAGCCGTGACTCAGCACCCAGCCTGGTCGGGAGGGAGGCAGAAGACGCCTCCCAGGAACCTTCCCAGCATTCTGGATTTGAACACATGGTGGTAGCTGAACACACTGAACGAGCTGGCGGCCTTCGGTTCCTGGGGGTGCGTGTCTGTCCGTTCCGCGGGTTTGCTTATAGGTCTCATAAACCGGGGTTCCTCTCCTTCCCATTTTCATCCCGTGTTATTTTTTGGACACCATGCCTGGCATAGGATTTTTAGGACTTTAAAAGGCACAGACGGCATCATTTCTAGAACGCAGCAGAAGCTCTCTTTGCAGTCTCCAGACTGCCCTTTAAACCGATGGCCCATGAATCATACTTAACCCTCAGATGTTTTGTTTGACTTACAGAGTTTTCGTTGTTTTTGTTTGTTTGTTTGCTTAACGTGTCCGATTCAGACATGCCTTTAGACAAAACACAGCCTCTCCAGGTCACTGGACTTCTGCTGCACGAGGTCTCTGCCTCTCTGTCCTGTTTCCCACCCCAGCCCTCAAGCATTTGAGTGCACGGAGACTGGTCTGCATGAGCCCTCCCTCGTTTTGGAAAAACTGGGGCCCATTCCAGGGAGGTGCAGGTCCCCCGTTCTCAAGTCTGGGCCGCGCAGGAATTAAAGCCCCTGTGTTCTGATTCACTGTGTGGTGACCTTTCCTCCACCCTCGGTCGCTGCCCGAGCGGAGGAGTGTCTAGGCATGAGGGGGTGGAAAACCCTCCAAATAGAACGTCTGCACAGAAATGGACGGAGGCTGCACTGTGCTTCCCAAACCTTCTCCCTGCGTGGTGGCGTACCCAGCCCTCTGGCTGGGCGGTTTCCCTTCCCCGACAGCGCACCAGACTCTTCCCACTGGCCCGTGTGCGTGGGACTGTTGGGCCAGGCTGGGACGATCACACCGTCCGCCTTTGACAGCAAAGCCCTAGCAGGCTGGGGCCTCCAGCCCCCGTTAGACCACCTGGCCCCGTCCAACAAGGGAACAGAAACACCAGCTAGCTTCAGGTAAGTGCATCCTTGCTCGATGGACTTTTGCCAGAAAAGCCTGGTTCCCCTGGGAGGGCTGAGACCCGAGCAGACTCCTGTTCAGTGGGGTTGGGAGGGCAGAAGGTGTTGGTACTAGGATTACTTACCCCCCCCCACCCCCCCACGCCCTGCCTTTTCTTGTCTTACGGTGTTTATGTTCATGTGTTGTGAATGATTTCTCTCTTCCTCCAGAGAACTGAGTGTTGTAGAACTCGGTCTGGGGGCCCAGACCCTGGTTCATGGCCCTCAGTTCCCTCAGGGACGGTTGCCACTCCCCCTCTGAACTCAGGGCCGATGCTTCCTGGGTAGCAGGAGAGACTGTAATGAATCCCCCTGGTGACCACGTGACGTACGTGCGTCCTGAAGGACAAGAACTAGGTGCTGTGAGAGGGCGTAACCCAACACCTGGCTCACCTGGGGAAAGCTTCAGGCGACCTGCGTCACCTGGGAGAGGGTTGATGGGGTGGTAGCCCTGGGAGAGTGGACGACAGAGAATGTTCCAGAAAGAGGGAACGGTGTACGCAGAGGCCTGCTAGGGGAGGAAGGAGGCTGTCTGGATCACTGAAAGACACCTGTGTGACAATACCTTGGGAAAGGTTTTGTGGATACTGGCAGTCGGGGGTTACTAAGGAGGAAGAGTTCGGCCGGAGTAAAAAGCAAAAAAGCCGAGAAGTAGCAAAGGTAGATCTCCAACCCCCTCGTTTTATAGGACCCCACAGAAATGACTCTCATCTACCACTTACTTCCTGACCTTAAAACCCGGGAAGTTAACCTGTGTCGCGGGGCCCAGCTGTTGACTGCAGGTGTCCTGTGTCAGAGCCGCTGCCCAGCTCCTCCCTCAGTGGCTGGGGCCTCGCAGAGCCCCTGGGCTCGGAGCCCAGTGCTGGGGTCAGAATCCAGAGTCCAACACAGCCATTGCTGGTGGTTCATCTCCAACGCCTCCCCCAACCGCAGCTACGCCCTAGGAGAGCACAGAGGCTCCAGAGGGGCAGGAGGAGTGGGTGAGCCAGTGGGCGAGGCACCGGGCCCCTCACAGGACCAGCTGGGCTCCCATCTCCACCAGGTTAAACGTGTTGTGCAGTCAGTCACATCCACGGCCACGCAGAAACCTTGCCGAGGCCTCCCCCCGCCCCACCCTTGCTCACAATTGAGTTCAAGAACAGAATGAGATGATAGGCCAGCCGTGGAGCAGGTGCAGTGGACAGAGGGGCAGGAACACAGACCCTGGAGTTAGACTTGGGGGCTCTCTACCACGGAGTAGTCACGTGACCGTGGCGAGTCACCGAACTACGTGAAGGAGCAGTTTCTCCTGCAGGCGCGGGAATACTACTTGCTTCACAAGACCGACCCAATTGCAAAGCGCACCTCAGTGTTCAAATTTTATTTCCTTCTCCTGCCTGCAGCGGCACATGCTGTTATTTCCGGGAGCCACAATACATACAGGCCTGGATCTGGAAGCCTTCAGAGCTGGTGGACAGCCCGAAAGATCCGGATTCTACTCTGTCTCCTCTTTCCTTAGTTGTGGCATCCCAGGAGATACAGACCTGTTTTCTCAGCTTCCGATGACCAAAACAAAAGCAAACAAACAAACAAACAAAAAACCCGACACATTTAGGAGATGGGAAATCTAATTTGAACACAGGATGCAAATCTTATTTTCAGACACATTTTTGAAAACAACACAAAACTCGGTCCTTGTGTTAGAGGATTATCTACTTACCACCACTTCAGGGCACGACATTTGTGTGCGTGTGTCACAGCAGAGGTTAAACAAAGATTGCTAGTGTTCTGACCCTTACTTGAGGCTGGGAAGGTGGACCCCAGGCTCTTCCTGAATAGGGCGCATCAGGAGTTGCCCCCGAGCAGGTGAAACTCACCTGGCTCGAACCTCCTGGGCAGATAGGATGCTTGTTTCCTGATGACGTGACATAGTATCAGAAGACACTGCGTGCTGTGAAATGTTTTCGAGAGCAGGGGGCGATGCTAATGAAAACGTTAACGCATTTTCATAATAGCTCTGGGATACTTCCCTTCATCACATGTGTAATAAACTGTTAGGACTGGTTGTCCGGGATCAACTAGACTTCATGAGTTTTGTATTGCTCCCGTCTGTGTGACGCGTCAGCCGCGACTTTCACATTCCTTGAGCATCCCTGGCTAGGTCCGCTCTGTGCCTCTCTCATGGACTGCGATGTCCCATCCCAAGTGGAACTGCAAGAAGACAGGGCAGCACCTGGGTCTTCCGGTTGTGTCTTCCTTCTTTCTTCAATGAGATCCTCTTCTTCTGGAAGCTGGTTTCACATGGTGGCTTAGATTTTTCCATCTTTGTATCTAGCACCATTTGAAATCAGTGTTTTAGGAGTAAGAATTGCGGCGCAGCAAAGGGCCACCTGCAGAGGAGCTCTCGCTGGTGGGACGGACCCCCTCCTTCTGCCGCCTGAGCCGGTCCAAGAGAGGAAGAACTTGAAAAGGAAAAGTGCACCGCAGCGTATGTCCGTTGCGGGTTGTGGAGGGGCGGCCGTGCGGGGGCGGGGGGGGGGGGTGTTTGTGTTTCAAAGAAACTCCGAGCTGGAGCAGGGGCCGAGGTGATGCCTGGTTGTAGCACCTGGGAGCACCACCGGGCGCTCACCTGTCCGTAGGGCCTCTGACCGCGGGGACCAGGCGATGCCGGCTCCTCCGGTACTCGATTGTAGCGGGGGAGGGGCGAGGCTGTGTGCCTGGAGGACGGTTCCATCCCCGTCGGCGTTGCACCCGCTGCTAGAGGCCCCGGAACACCCAGCTGCACTTGCAGTGCGGCTGGAATCAGACTTGCCACCTGCACGGTCAAGTGCCGGACCCCGGGGAGCACCACTGGACCCATCTCTTACACAGGCTGACCGATTTCTCCTGGTGTTCAGAGTCTGTTTTTGTCTAGCACCATTTGAAATCGGTTATGATGTAGGGGGAAAAGCAGCAGCCTCGAAACCTCACGCCAAGTCTGGTGAGCAACAGCCTCTGTTCTCCTGGAAGACGTGGTCTCCCGGAAGACGGATGGGCAGAAGGTGGGGAAGGACGATCACGCTTTTTTCACTAACTTCTTTCACTGCATTAATGATACATTGTTGCAGAGGTAAGAGAGAATTGAATGCGGTTTTAAAAACAAATCGCTGTAACCTATCTGATGTCCTCAGTCGCAGTTTGCTAAAATGTGGCAATGCTGTGTATTCTGTAAATGGCTGCTGTTGAATTCTCTTTCTGTTAAGAGTCTATTCATGCATCTTGACCTGAATAAATATTTTACTCTCTTCAATCAATCATGCCTTTGTTTTTCATCTGATCATTTTCTGTTCGTAATGCCATGAGAAGTGGGGTCCTGCAAATGTTAACTTGCTATGCAGACTTACCTACTTCCTAAAGAACTGGAGGAGGTTACGGCAGACACACGTTAAAAACGAAGCCCGTTAAGATAAGAATGAGGTCCTGTGAGCCAAGAAATAAAATGAGAGAAAAGATCACGGAAAAGAGAAATGTTCAAGCCTGGGCTGAGGGATGCTCCTTTTTGAAGGGGAAACTGAGGCTGGTTCCGAAGGGGCTGCATGCAGCCCTGTGGCCCCTCTGCGGTCGGTGTTCCTTCCGGAAGCTTTTGCACAACCGAACATACTGCCACATGGCTGGTAAAGGGGAGCAGCCTGATGGTTTCAGTTGCTTTATAAAAGACGCAGGAGGGGGTTCCTGGGTGGCTCCGTTGGTTAACCATCCGATTGTTGATTTCAGGTCAGGTCATGATCTCACGATTTGGGAGTTCGAGCCCCAAGTCAGACTGTGTGCTGACAGTGCAGAGCCTGCTTGAGCTTCTCCCCTGCCCCTCTCCCTCTCCCTCTCCCTCTCCCTCTCCCTCTCCCTCTCTCTCTCCCTCTCTCTCAAAATAAACTTAAAAGAAAAAAATGCAGGAGATCTACTTTTGGTTCTTCGTTTCTATCACCGCTGAAGACAGGGTGAGCCAGTTCCGTGAAGGTATTCAGCAGTTAGCCAGATTTTACTTCATGGGGGATTAAGCCTGGGGAATCTTCAGGTAGGAGGGCTGTGGCCCCTTGAGTGAGCATTTTGCACAAGACACACGCGGCCAGCTACTAGCTACCTATGGTACTTCATGCCGGCGGCTCTCGGTAAGTGGTCGCAGCTCTAGCACCTGGGAAGCTTTTCTAAGTTCACGTCCCCCAGATGGCTGCCCTGCCTGGCGGGTGGGGGTGGGGGGGGTGGTGGTGAAGCATCTGCTGGGAAGACTGCCCAGGGAGGGTGACGCACCCCCTCCTTGCAGCTGCAATGCTATTTCGGGCTGTTGATTGAAGAATCCGTGTTCTCACGGATAAAATCACATCCTGGGGATGGTTTTATTCCCTCCCTGGCCGCGCTAGGTACAGTAGGACCTGTGCGTCTAACAGCTTTGGCCCAGTTGTAGCGTGTTCAGCCGACTTTCGATTCCCCTCTCGAGTCCCAAGCTCCAGCCTCAGAGTTGCACCAAGGATTCTGCCTTCGGGTTATGCTGATTCCGGCCACCCAAATGCTGGAAGTGCCAGAAGACCGGGTTTAGTATCAAAGCACAGAAACAGTGACTTGAGACATCTTTTCCGAAAAGGGGGTCCCTCGTGCTCCCACCGAGTGCTAGGTCACGAGAAGCAAAGTGCACGCATAGCTGTGGTGCCTCTCACACAGGATTATTTTACTTTATTCGCCTAGATGCTAACAGCCCTTTACTTAAAATTGCCATTCCAGGTTGGGTTTTCAAAACAAATTAGTGAGCAGAATGTTTCTTCTGGAGACTTTTTGTTTTGTTTATTTTTGAGAGAGAGTGAGCAGGGAAGGTGCGGGGGGGGGGGGGGGGGCAGGGGGCGGACAGACAGTCCAGAGCGGGCTCCATGCTGACAGCACAGAGCCCACTGTGGGGCTCGAACCACGAACCGTGAGATCATGACCTGAGCCAAAGTCAGATGCTCGACCGACTGAAGCACCCAGGCGTCCCTCTCCTGGAGACATCTTGAATCTGTTTTTAAGGCCACGCTATCGATCTAGATAGGAAATGCCGTGTCAGGCATGGGTCCCCATCACCTCAGTTTTACCACATCTTAAGTGTAGAGGGAGGATTGGATCTAAGCCTCATGCAAGCTGGAAACTGGCAACTAATTCCCGTCTGTGAAAATGAGTGCAGGTGAATTAATATGACACAAATCCAACCTGACCAAATGAGGTAAAACAGAATGTTTTAAGTCTTGAAACTGGTAATTCATGGAAGATGTTGGCCTGGCCTGCAACGAGAAGCTGGTGGATGTTTTAGGGGCTACCTAGCAGACTAGGGCATCCATATTTGGGGTAAGGTTAAGACCATTCCTTGAACACAAGTCATACTTTTGGTTTATACTAACCCAGTAGTGTTCTATAGTTAGATTCACCCAAGTAGCCTTTGAATTAGTGATACTTCGGGCCCACCTGTACGGGTTCTGGTTATACTGTTTTAGGGGCTTACATTTTTGTTGTAAGGTTTTTCCAGATGATTCTGATTGGCAGCAACGGGTGAGAGCCGCTCCTCTGTGGTCTTGTTCTAAGAGGCTTTCTACTCCAATTGCGGTGGGAGGACCCCTAGCAAGGGTGTATTCATGTTCTGTAACAAATTCCACAACTTGGTGTTGGTCTTAGTCCCCTCGGGCTGCTGTCAGAAAATACTAGACTGGGCAGTTTATAAACAACAGATATTTCTGTTTTGGATGCTGGGAAGTCCAAGATCAAGGCGCTGGCAGATTCAGTGTCGGGTGAGAGTCCGCTTTCTGGTTCAAAGACAGTGCCTTCTGGCTGTGCGTTCCCAGGGCAGAGGGCCTGAGGGAACTCTCTTGGACCTCTTCTTATTAGGGCACTAAACCCATTCATGACCTAATCCCTTCCCAAAGGCCCCACCTCCTAATACTATCACATTGGGGGTCAGGACTTTAACAGGATTTTCGTGGGACACATTCACACAGTGATTGTCTTACCACACAGGAGCTGGGTGGCTCAGTTGGTTAAGTATTTGACTCTTGATTTTGGCTTGTGACCCCGGGGTCCCGGAATCAAGCCCCAGAGTCCACACTCATTATGGGTGAAGGCTGCTTAAGATTCTCTCTCTCCCTGCCGTTCCTCTACCCCGTTTACGTACATTCTCTACAACAAAAACAAAAAAAAACACATCATTTATTTTAGTTCTGGAAGTCAAAAGTGTGATATCATTTCACTAGGCTGAAATGAAAGCATTGGCAGGGCCGGTCTCCCTCCAGAGGTCCTAGAAAAAACCGTTTACTTGCCTTTCCCCACTTCTAGAACTGCATCCTTTGGCTTGCGGCCCCTGCCTCCATCCTGACGGCCAACAGCAGAACATTCTGCTTCCGGGTCACGCCTCCTTGTGCTGCAGTCAGGTCCCCCCTGCCTTCCCTTCTAGGGAACCTTGTGATTACATTCAGGGCCCCACCCAAGATCCCATCTGCAAAGACCCTCTGCCAGAGAGGTGACACTCACAGGTGTCAGGTGTTAGGACTCTGAAATCTCTGGAGGCCATTAGCCTACCACAAATGGCAGTAGGTAGAACTCATGGAAATGCTGAACCCTGGCCCCAACCTGGGACCTACTGAATCAGAATCTGCATTTCAAAAAGACTTAGTACACACGAAATTAAAGCGCAGTCCCACGGGGTCCTACACCAGGAATTCCCCAATAACGAACATCGATTACAAATCGAAGGGGTGTTTTCCTGGGAGCCTTTTCAGGTGGTGCTGGGTGACCAGTTGACCAGTCATTTTCCCAAACACCATAACTAAGTGTCATCTAAACAATGGTGGTTTCCAGATTCTCACTGAAGCCACCAGCCCTAAGCACCAGGATGGCAGAGCTCTTGCTTGATTTCCATAGATCGGCACAAGGCTTGCCACGGCCACAGAAAATGGTTCAAGTTTTTAAAAGCTGCGTAAGGGAGATAAATGATGTTAACGTAAGTAGCTTATGCGAACATCAGTTTTACTACCCAGCTGCAAGTGTTCTTGGGGTAGCAAGTCAGGAATCAGAGCGGGGAACTTTCTCCATGCGATCTATACTTGTGGCGATTTGTTTACCTTCAGGTACGGAACTGAGAGGGAAGGAAGATGTTATTGACCACAGACCCCAGTATTGGATTTCTCCCATATTTAAGCAACAAGGGGCAGAGTTAAGCCCTTTTAGAATGGTAATTTCACAGAAGGAAAGCAGAAAAGACCTAGTTAATACTGGATACAACATGAAATTAAAAACGGCTTCTGGGAATCACCTCAATGGTCGGAGCCTCTGAACGATGACAAAGTTGGAAGGACTTTGGGACTGTCAATGCCCGGGAAGGCCACAGGAGGGCAGCAGTGCCCCGTCATGCAAAGGCTGACCGCTTCAGTTTAGTGCAACCTTTTCTAAAATGAACCTGGAAATGATGAAAGCAACATCACTTAGGACAAAAAAAAAAAAAAAAAAAAAAAAAAAAAAATTAAAAAATAGATGGTGCACAGGCACTTGATTTTTGCATCATTTCTGGGTGTCAGTAGACTATGTTAAATCCTGCTCTTTAGTGGAAATATGCAAATATTTAAAATACGCAAGGAAGTTCATTCTTGGTTGCAGCTAGTTGGCAGGCATCACTAAATTTTAGAATACTGAAGTTGCCTGTTTTCCTTAAACCAAGCATATTCCTTAACAGTGCAATTCTGCCCTACCCTCCTAAGCATTCCTACAAAAGACTTTTTGTTACTTCTCCCTGTATATTTTATAATTTAAAAAATAGGGTGTGGTTTCAAATTAAAGCCCAATAAAATTTAATTTCATTTATAGAGAACCTAATTGGGGCGCCTGGGTGGCTCAGTCGGTTAAGCGTCCGACTTAGGCTGAGGTCATGGACTTCGGCTCAGGTCATGATCTCGCAGTCCGTGAGTTCGAGCCCCGCGTCGGGCTCTGTGCTGACAGCTCAGAGCCTGGAGCCTGTTTCGGATTCTGTGTCTCCCTCTCTCTGACCCTCCCCCGTTCATGCTCTGTCTCTCTCTGTCTCAAAAATAAATAAAGGTTAAAAAAAAATTTTATAGAGAACCTAATTTACATCAAATGTTGATATTGTAAAGATAGCTTTTGTTTTTTCTTAAACCAGAGCTTTGTTAGCCATGCAACAAGACCATGATTTTAAGTCTTAGACGTTTTCGGGTTTATCAAGTACGCCGAATGAATAAAACCTCGATTTTCTTTTGTAAATATAAGCCTGTGTCACTATAAACTTGTAAGTCACTAATGCAGAAGTTCTCAGCCTTAGCTGCATATTAGAATCACTTGGGAAGCTGGGAAAATCTCTATGCCCAGGCAGGCCACATCCCAGATCAGTTACATAAGAAATCCAAGAGGGGTGGGACCCAGGCATGGGTAAAATGCCCCGTGATTCCATGTGCAACATGGTTCAGAACACTGAGGCCTGATCTCAGACATTTAGCAATCTGATTTAATTCGAATCTGCAAAAAAGACCAAGAAAATTTTTTGTGCAAACAAAAGCAAACCCTGTTATTACACAAATCAAACTTTCTACTTTCATCATTGGGGCTTCCACGTGATGTGGAAGGTATCTGCCACCAGATACAGGCATATAGACACCCGGTTAACTCAAGGTGCGGTAACATCACAAAGGCTCTAAGAGCTGGGCGAGTCGGGAGAAGCTTCACGGAACGGGCAGTAGGAGCTGAGCCTTGGGGAAGATGTCCAGGACCCGGGCCAGGACTGCTACAGGCGACAGTGAACCGGGAACACAGCCCAGCACGTGGGGCAGACGGTCCGCTCGACGGACAATAGGTTCTTTGAAGAAATGGAGCAGAAGTCTTCGGAAGGCAAGTTGGGATTTAATTGTAGAAAGCTTCAGGGTGCCTGCGAGAAACCTTGCACTTGACGCCGTGCACCTGGGACTGAACACCTCTGAGCAGGAGAGGCCCAGGACGGGCTGGGCGAGGAGCCTGGACACATTCAAGGCTCTGCAATGTGAGGGGCTGCAGTGGAACATGTATAGAAGTCGGGCCAAGTACAAGCATGCTCTGCTCTGAGCTAAAACACACTGGAAATGAACGCATCGTCACAAACGAAAACTCTCCCAATCTTGGATTTTATTTTTCACAACACTTGAAGATCCCATTTTCAAAATATGAACAATAAACCCCCCCCCCCCCCCCACATGGGACTTCTCATCTCACTGCAAATACATTCTTCCGGTTTTAGCAACCTTTCACATATGCTGCTTTCCACGTCATTAGAGAAACTTTTCATTTTATCCCATATATATAAATGTATATAATGGCATATATAATTGCCATTATTTGAAAAACAAAATTTAGATTTATATATCGAGAGCAATTTTGTATAAATATACAAAATAAAAAAAAATAAATTTGAAGCAGAAACTAGTATAAAAGTCTGTTTTGGAAAAACAACGTAACAATAACATAACAATTTTTTTGGAAAATAGCATAACAATCTTTGGTTGCAAAAGAGTCAACTGGGCTTGTTAAAAATCAACAGTACAGCCATCTCTTGTTCCTGAGCAAGTGCTACATCCCTGAAAAGTATGTGAAAATGGGTATAGTAAAACTTCATCTCTGTACTTAATTCAAAATTCCTGTTTCTTTCTGCTCAAGCGGATCTTCCCGAAGTACCTCACCGATCCCTCAGGAAGGGGACACTTACAGTGCATCATAAACATGCTTTATCCGTAAACCAATACTTGTAAAACATGATTCCCAATCATGTCCTTCTCAAGGCAGCGTTTCTTTGGCCTAACTTATGCTACTAACTATGAAAGTGCAAAACAAAATTTGTAAAACTGTACTCTGAATGTGAGTGGCCGTCCCTCCTCTCTGCCCAGTGGCTTATTTCAGACTCTGCCTGGTGTAAGGACTCAGGTCACGGTCAGTGCCACCGGAGCCCCAGGGGCCACTGCAGCCGTTTGCTTTCTCTGTCCCTTTGTTCGGCCAGTAGCGGACACAGTTTCCTTTCTTGAAATAATGTGGCTGAATTTTTACTGTTTTTAGCAGTTAAGGTGAGATGCACGTAAGAACTAAGATTCTGATACAACCTGAGGTTATCGGATGGAGATATTCCTGCCAAAGTCACTACTTTTACATGACGTTGTTTAAAGGCATCGTCTTATTCAAGTACAGGGAGAAAATCACCCGTTGCTGGAATTCAGAGTGGAATCTAATTTTATTAAAGAGCAGAATCGTCTTAGAGAAAATTATAGGCCACAGGTTCACTCTGTACCCCCAGCTGCCATTCCTTTTATGAGTGTGAGAACTCTCTAAAGTTGTACAGGAGTTTCCAACGGATTCTGAATTCCTGACTTCGCTGTTTACTGACGTTTGAAAAAGTGAAGAACAAAGGCCATAAACTTTCTAGCTTCTGGAAGTCACCAAGAAACTACAAATAGTTAAAAAACATATAGAATTCAACCCTATTTACTTTGTTTTCTGATAATATTCTCTCTCAGTTAAGGAAGTCAAACTTGTTCAAAATCCCAATTTTCAGCGTTCCTCTTTTTAGTGTGAAGGGTGAGAGTAGCATACACATATTTGAAAGACTTTTTACACTGAACAATATGTAAAACATGTCTTAGAGTTGTGGAGAGAATGAATCTTAAGACTTCTCATTAATCTTTTTACAAAAAAGATTTGTCACTTTCTTTACAAAGGAAACGTAATTTATTTTGCACTATAGTTGTCTACAGTTGGAAATTTCATTTTAAAAAATAATTTCCGCACCTAAATACCGGGGATATTGTATTGAGTTGCCCTATAAATGCACGTGTTATTTTAAGGAGAAACAGGCCAGATGTTGATACCCAAATGCACATACGGTTCAAAGAAGCATCGAAAGATGGTGAGTACATTCAAAGCACATTAAAACGCTAGCACGATGGCTTAATTAACAGTTGCATTCATGAAAGTGGGGGAAAAAACCCTAGGGAATAGTTTTTATACATCCTTTCTTTCCCCCTTTCTGGTTTTATTAACTGACACGTAACATTGTGTATAAGGTGTAGGAGCATAATTTGAGAATGTATATACTATGAAAGGATTACCACAATGAACTTAGTTCACATCCATTACTTCAATTATAAAAGCGTTGGTCTTCTGCTCAGCAACTCTCCAAAAATACAATATACTACTGACAGCAGACTGAACGATAATTACATCCCAGCACTTGTTAGTCTTAGAACTGGAAGTGTGTCCCTTTTGACCACCTTCAGCCGAATCTGCCCCCCACCCCCCAGCAACCCCCAATCTGTTTCTAGGGTTTGTTTTTGTTTTGTGGGGTTTTTTTTTTTTTTCCTTTTAGATTCTACAAATGAGATCATACAGTATTTTGTCTTTGTTCGACCTTATTTCACTTAGCAAAATGCCTGAAGGTCCGTGCATTTTGTGGCCAACAGCAAGATTTCCTTCCTTTTTCATGGCTGGACAGTCTGCCACCGTATTTGGATGCCATGTTTTCTTTTAACGATTCATCTGTCCGGGGGCACTTAGGTTGGCATCCGTGTGGTGGCCGTTGTAAATAATGCTGCAGAGAACAGAGAGCTGCAGTGTTTTTGTTTGTTTGTTTGTTTCCTTTGGATATATACCAGCAAGTGGAACTGGTGAATCATTCGTTGGTTTGGTTTTTAGTTTTTCGAGGAAGGCGTATATGTTTTCCATAGAGGCGATATGAATTTACCATCGATGTCAACATTCTAAAAGAATCAGGAGATGCACTGTGTGGAAACCGTTTACTGTGTGGACTCTGCTGGCGAAGCGGATTTATCCTGGTAAGTGCTGTATGAGGCGCTAACTTCTGTTTTCCTAGAAGGCGAGGTAAAAAAGACAGTATCAGAGAGCAGCATAAAATCAATTCCAAAGCCTATGTAGAAAATCCACAGTTCAAACAAAAAACTTGCGGGGGTGCCAGGACTGGGAAATAAATGGTTTTTTAGAAACGATTTCGAATGTGCAGCTACTGCCAGTCTAGAAACGCTTCTATCCCTGTATTACATTTTTGATTCTCTTCGAAACAACAGAACAGCGTGATACAAAGTACTTTGTAAATATTTTCCCATTTAAGTTAAAATGAGGGCTAGTGGAGAGAAACACTTATTTTCCTAATACCAACATTTTAAATCTGGCTCTGAAATGAAATGTTTAAAGGGAGAACGATTCCACCAGTGCTCAAGTTCAATCATGCCCCATTTAGCCCTCACTGTCAAGGAAGCCATGCGTTTTGGTAAGAGATTCTCCTAAATAACTGAAATTTACGTCACAATTTTATGGTGGCAGTAGACATCTAAAATCGATTATTCCAGTCCAGTGCCATCCAAAGAAATACACTGTGAGACACACAGGTAATTTTACATTTTCTAGAAGCCACATTAAAAAAGTAAAAGAAGCAAGCAAAATTAATCTTAATGTATTTTGCTTAACCGAACATGCATGTTATTTTACATTTTATGTGTACTGAGTCTTTAGAGTCCGGCGTGTGTTTTATAAGCACAACTTACGCGGGACCAGCCACGTTCAAGTCCACAGTAGCCACACGGGACTACGGACGATGGAACTGGAAAACGCAGGTGTAGTCCCTGCCTCAGTAAACAGACTAGAACAGGCAGACGGAAACTAACGGTGGCCAGTCAGCTGTTCACCGGTGCGTGCGCCCCAGCCAACACTTCAGGGACGCTCGATGCTACCCAACACAACAGCCAACCATGGCGGCTTTGGATCCCCTCCCGTTTCTCCTTGTGGGGGAGGCCGTCCTGGGAGCCACCGTCGTCACCGAACTACACTCGTCATAGAGCCACTTCCTGAGGGCGACGGGGAGCGTCTTTCGATTGTGGGTCAGGACTGTCACTGAATTCTCCACGACTGCTCTCGTTTTCTAGTTTTTTGGAGTCAAAACTCCTTTTGTGGGTGTGGGAGTGGCATATCCTCTTCTGATGGAATTTTAAACAGAATCCGATACGGGAGAAAGATCAAAAAGACTCTCCTACATTGTAAGACACATTTATTTGGCGTAACAACGAAGCTATTTCAAGACGGTGAAAATCTAACACTGGATTACTAATCACAGAAAGTTCACGTTATCTTCAGCATCCATTAGATTACCTTCAGGTGTTCACAGACACCGTAAAGCTCACGACAGACTGAAATCTCCCTTCCTGGTTGGCTTTAGCCTCAGAGGAATTCTGGGACCAGGAAGATACACTGGGCTGGGTAGGCCTCGGCTGCCAGTTCTAGTTCCTATGTCTTGTCTTGCCCTTTGCTGCTGTGACCCAAGACACCACTCTGCTTTTACCAAGAAACTGCCCTTCCTGTTGGCTTTGACACAGTCTGCTCCCAAACTCTAGACCGTAAGGGAGAGGAGCACCTCACATTGTGAGTGGGTGGGATACGTATCTGCTCTCTTCCTGGCTATGCAGACACACATTCTGGCACAAATAGAAGAACGCTTCATTTCACTCAGACACAGGGCAGTGGGGCTCGAAGGGTCTAAGGCAACGCAATTCATCATTTTCCAAAATCTAGGATTTTTGTTGTTGGTTTCTCTCTCCTATGCTAAAAATATTCTGGTAAAGGAAAACATAAATGTCTTTACAGAATTAATATTTACAAGTTGAAATTGCGGGGTGCCTGGGTGGCTCAGTTGGTTAAACGTCCAAATTTGGCTCAGGTTATGATTTCACTGCTTGTGAGTTTGAGCCCCACATCAGGCTCTGCGCTAACAGCTCAGAGCCTGGAGCCTGCTTCAGATTCTGGGTCTCTCTGTCTCTCTGCCCCTCCCCCGCTCACGTTCTAGCTCTCTCTCTCAAAAATAAATTTAAAAACATTAAAAAAAAATTGAATGCATTTACAAGCTTAAGTAAAATGTATTTAAGTTTCTGAAAAGGGGTATTTTTCCTCCCTACACTTAAAATAATAAGATTCTAGGATAATTTCCCACTGGGCTAAAAAAATTTCTGCATTTTGGATTCACAGCTACTATGAGGTCAAGGAAGCTAGACAGTCTAATAAAAGGACAATGGGGACATTACTCAGTTGGAGCCTACGTCAAAGTAAAAGTCTGCCAGTATGTATTTTTTTGTTTTTACTTTTAAAACAGGAGTGGTATAAAGACCAATAATTTAGCAAAGGGAACAGGAATCTAAGTGTTCCCCCTGATGTTTACTAAAGCCACCATATCTTAGTTCAAGGTACTGATATCTAAATAGTCATTGGGTATTTTCTATTCTAGAAAGGGTATCTCTGAAAAGAAACATACAGAAGCAGGTACCTTTTAATGATAAAAGCAAACCTTTCTCTCATCTCTTCTTCTCAGAGAGAATTTAATTTTACTTCTCTGTGGCTCTCACCAGTTTGGTACGTGCTGAACAGAGGAAGGGAAAATGCTGAATAAAATAGTCACAACAAACCAAAAGGAAGCAGAATGGCACAACAGGTGGGATAAAATGAATGACAAAGAGAATGGAAGTAGGACTGACAATCAGAGTCACAAAGTAGGACTTTTCTGATTCTCCTTGAGGAATCTGAAACAGGAATTAGGTGCAGGGAGCTACTCTAATGTTGACATCTTACAGATCGTCTGGCAGATGAACTGATTCGGAATTTCTGTGCAATCTGTTTACCTCTAAAACCAATTAGCCTGATACGAACAATGTAAACTCTCTCCCATAGAGTAAGACTGTGTGAGGACAAACGGCCCTTGTCTCTCACATCTTAGATTTAGAGGGAATACACAGAGCATATATTAAACATTATCTTAGCAATCAATTTTAGGACAAGCCAGACATTTTCAGATGCATCCTGACTTTTGCATCGAGTACAGTTTCTCCCTGTGGCACATCTGTTTTCACCCCGCGGAAAGACCTCTGTAAAACTTACTACGTAACATCCCATTTTCCTGGGATGGATCTAAAGTTTGCTCTCAACTAACTACAGCATCCTTTGTTATTTATACAATTTTTTGAAGTTTACAGCTCCAGAATTCGAGAGCCAAGTAGAACAATGTTCAAGTTAATTTGATCTTTTGGGTTTTTTCCCCCATGTCACTATACTCCCCACCACCTGATCTGGCCACTCTATGTAGTACATCCCAAAATGTTGTGTAACATTCACTTAAGCACAGACAGCTTAAGAAGTGCAAATTTTTAAAAAATGTAAAAAAAAGTTACAAAGTTAGTGGGTCAGTCATTGTTAATATAACATTAAAAACAGGTTTAAGTTATACCAAATAATAAATATCCTTAACGGAAATAAAGGAGAAACGATTTAGTCACAGATGATAAAATACATAAAGTATGTATATGAGTCGAATGGATTTAAGCCAACTCTCACTTATCCAGGGATGATTTAACCGGACGCAAGAAAACCATGCATTTATGAAACACGTGCATGAGAACACTGATGTCGACAAATGGCATGTTTTCTAGAACCACACAGTCACGACAAGCAAAACAGAACTCGAGCAATAGCAAGACACAGGGCAAGGGCTGCGGATTCCAAGACTGGAGACGGGAGCAAATTAGTTAAAGGCAACCGGCAGGAGAAGGTGCATTTCCGAGGCTCTGGGATCCCGTTCTATTCCCAGCTGAGACTACGCAACCCTAGCAGAACACTCCAACCGGGGGCCACTTTTCATCACGTAATTTAGGGATCTGTCCATCGATCTGAAAAATGACTACTGGGGCGCCTGGGTGGCGCAGTCGGTTAAGCGTCCGACTTCAGCCAGGTCACGATCTCGCGGTCCGTGAGTTCGAGCCCCGCGTCAGGCTCTGGGCTGATGGCTCGGAGCCTGGAGCCTGTTTCCGATTCTGTGTCTCCCTCTCTCTCTGCCCCTCCCCAGTTCATGCTCTGTCTCTCTCTGTCCCCCCCCCCCCAAAAAAAAAAAAAAAAAAAAAAGTTGAAAAAAAAATGACTACTTACACTATTTGTGTACTTTGGGATGGAGGCTGCAGGAGGGTAACGGTGTTCCCAGGTCATCATAAATACAAGTTTACATCAAAATCCGTTTTGTACCAAGTTTTAGCAGCCATTTGGGACTATCTGTGCCTAGTGCCCTGCTTCCAGAGTTCTTACCTGCCTAGAAATAGACAAGGAACTGCCTACGTTTCATAGTCTTGTAAGGAAGTTTCTAAGGCGACAACGCTCCGTTTCAGGGGAACAGATGAAGGACATTAAACAGTGCAAAGAATATAATAGAAATCTTTACTTTGTTTCTTTCTTTTCTTTTTCTTTCTTTCTTTCTTTCTTTCTTTCTTTTTTTTCTTTTCTTTCTTTCTTTCTTTCTCTCTTTCTTTCTTTCTTTTTAAAGAAAAGCAACATAAAGGCAAACTTTAGCCCACGCACTTTTTAAAAACATACACATAGATGTGGTACCTTTTGAAAATTCAATTATCTTAAACAGGAGGAAATTTCACCTTTATGTTTGATGGCATTTCTTCCAATTTCAAGACTATGGGTGCATCACTAATAACCTACACTTGGTAACTCAGAGTGTCGCCCCGGCTGGCAGCAACATCGCCGGGGGCTCATTAGACATGGAATCTCAGATCACTAATGTCACTGAATCTTTCATCTGGGGTACAATGCTCAATTGTTCAACTTTAAAAAATCCATTAATGGTGGCTAGAGAGAGTATCATTAATACTTGTTAAGGAATCTACACGTATTTTGATTGTCATTGTAAATAGTAAAGTAAGTAAAATAAGGAGCAGAGAGCTATTTTAGGGTTTTTTTTTTTTTTGTTTTGTTTTTTTTAATATTTATTTTGAGAGCATGAGGGAGCAGGGGAGGGGTAGAGAGAGGAAGGGAGGGAGAGAGAGAATCCCAAACAGGCTCCGTGCTTAGCTTGGAGCCTGACCCGGGGCTTGTGAGATCATGACCTGAGCCGAAATCAAGAGTGGGAGGCTTAATACTGAGCCACCCACATGCCCCCAGAGGGCTATTTTGATTTGTTATTGTGAGAAGCTATTTCTATACAAACATTTTGGACTTGCAAAAACATTCCACGACAGTATTTCCTACTCAGAGTGCTGTGTATGTACAATTTTAAAAATATACTGCTGATTGAGAAATCAAATATGCATATCATATGTTCTAAAAATATTAGACTGAAGATTCAAGTGAAGGCACTGCGGTACTTTGTTTTAAAAGTTGAGCTCTTGGGGCGCCTGGGTGGCTCAGTTGGTTAAGCGGCCGACTTCGGCTCAGGTCATGATCTCACACTCCGTGAGTTCGAGCCCCGTGTCGGGCTCTGTGCTAACAGCTCAGAGCCTGGAGCCTGTTTTGGATTCTGTGTCTCCCTCTCTCTCTGCCCCTCCCCCGTTCATGCTCTGTCTCTCTGTCTCAAAAATAAATAAACGTTAAAAAAAAAAAAAAAATTTAAAAGTTGAGCTCTTTATGCGTAAAGAATGTTCTTTTATTACATATTCCAAACCAGATGATTAATATAAAGGGAAACTGTATCAAAAAACTATGAATACCAAAAGTCTTAAAATTATTAGTTTGATTTCAAAGGTATTTTCAAAGCAACAGGGAAAAAAATAAATCACTAAAGTTTAAAAATTGCAAAGCACCTAATTTGGTCTATGCTCCAGGATTTATTCCAAGTCTTTCATAAATTGTAAATTATTTCATTAAGATTTGTTTGATGTTTAAACATCCTATTCTGCTCAGAAGATATATACTTGTATTTTTTTTTCTATTTTAAGATCCCCTGCTTTTCATTTTTATAGATTAAAACACAGATAAAGTTAAATAAGAAGGTGCTTTGTAAATCTTACCCCTTAGTAATGTTAAGTTTATCCCCAACAGTTTTACTGCAACCTAGTAAATTGAGAGAACAAAAGAGGGAAATCAAACACTGCTGCTTTTCACTCCCCGGTTTAACAAGTGTAAGTAACAGCTCTAAAGGAAAAGAAATCAAACTGGGTATTCGAAAGAGACACCTGCACAGCTTCTAACAATTCCCTAACTTCTCCGGACAAATGGAAACTTTCATCATAAAAACTCCACTGAATACAACTGTCCGAGTCTCCACAGTGAACTGTTCTAAGTTTCATCTTGGCCCCCGGTCCAATTTAGGAAATAGGGGGAAGCTGGGTGGGGAAGGCCCCGTAACGCTCCGTGATTTGCTATAGAACTTAAACCTCAAGTCCCACCCCACAGAAATTTTTCGTGAAGTCATAACAGACGAAGCAAGTCTGCGCAGGTCGCTCTGGCCGCCGGGACAGGAAAAGCAGCCTAAAATATTGTTAGTAAACAGCTGCGACTGGCAGGGCACACCGATGCGGGCTCAGCTTAGGGAGAGATGGCACAGGCACAGGTGCAAATGCTGCGCACACGCAGGTGAGGAGTGAGAAGGACCGGAAGTTAGAAGAAATGTCCTTTAATTTACCCTTTCTTCTTGTGTCGATAAAATATGACCAGGATGCAGCAAAGGAATACAATGCCAGCAACTGCAAGAAACCAGAAACAAATGACATGTAACTCTGAGAACTAATTGCCAAGATTCAAACTGTAGCAGCAGAAGTAAGTAAGTGTTGGTTACATTTCAGTGGTCAGAAAATGCTACTTCAT
>NC_064813.1:34079462-34096020 GCF_023721935.1 Panthera uncia
CGCTGCTGGAATATTTTGGGGGGTAATTTACTTAATCCCCTTGCCTCAGTTTGCTCGTCTTATGGGGTGGGGTGGGGAGAGGGTGGATGGAACCCAACTCATTGGATGCGTATGAAGATTGTTAGTTAAAATGCTCTTAAAATAATGGTTGCACAAGTAGTGTTGAATGTTTGCAATTTCTAAAATTATTAATGTCACCACTGTTGTTTGAGAGAACAAGATACGGAATCCTTCATTACTGTACTTTGGGAGAAAATAAAATCCCCAGTGTTTGGAGTTCACCTTCTGTAATGTCAAAATACTGTTTCTAATAATAGCAGTAAGGGAGAAAGCGTTCATAATAAAACAAGAAAGCATAGATAGATTGACATGAAAGAAATTAAATACTCTGACAAGGGGAAATAGTTGTCATTAAACCGAAGGAAAAAGTTTGAAGACAGGCATAAAACAGCAGAGAAAAAAAACAAACTATAATTTGCCGCTATCTCCGGAAGAAGTTAGCTGAGCAGAAAAGAATTTGAGTTTTGATCTGAGAGCGTATGGAATTGATGACAGTGCTCATTCAGCTCTGGCACCAGGCATTGGAAGTGCAGTGATGAATCGCACATGGTCCTCAGAAGGTGACCGTCTCATAGGGAGTATGCACAATAAAGACTAACACTTTGAAGTGTTCTCTGGAAGAGGTAAATGGGACATCATGAGGATACCTAACCCAGTTTTTCGATGAGAGATGTCAAGAGCCATAAGAAGTGGCATCTCAGCGGAAGCTGACGGATGAGTGGGCGGGAGGGACTTGGAGTCTCTCTGGTCGAAAAGTTAAATGATGCATGGGAGGTCTGGAGTGCTGATGGCATTCAGAAATGCTAGTGGCAATGTAGATAAGACAGGGTGGTGATTTGAGCTCAAAGGAAAGGCAGAATTAGAGAGATGGAACGGGAATTTCAGTTGTGAAAACCCTCTATCTTGTTGGCTGGGCATACGTGAGGCTGAAGAGTCAAGAGGCCACACTCTGCCTTCATAATGTTATTTGAGATAGCTTGACACTTTCCAAGTGGAGCGTGTGGGGATTGAACCAAAGACAAATTCATCTGCCTGATATGCAGCAAAGCCCAGCACAAAGCTATCAGATGTGCAGCGAGGAAAGTTTATTTGAGAGGCAACCCAAGGAGGGGATGGGAGAACAAGCCCCAAAGCCCCCTCTCTGAAGGAGGCAAGAACAAGCTTTTTTTTTTTAAATAATCATAGGGTTGGGATTATATACATATTGATAAAACAGTGGGGAAACTTACAACTAATCATGAGGAGAGGTAGAGTATGTGCATTCAGTGACCGCAAGCATATATCCCACGTTCCCTTTGGGGTGGATACTTAGCATCAGAAGGAGGCAAAATTTAGCCCCCGGCCTCATGCAGTTATCTTAGGACAAGGAGAAGGGGCTATGGGTCTGCTCTGAGAGCCAGTATAACCTGGATTGGGTCTTGGACTCCTTATCTCGGGTAAGGAATGTACGGCCTTGCTTGTTCATCCATTGACCTTGAAACCAGGCTGCTGCAGAAAAATCTTCTGAGTTTTTTTAGTAGGGTCTGAAAAGAAACAGTAGCTGATCAGGGAGAAACAGTTCTCTGGAAGAAAAAATAAAAAAGGTTTAAATTAAGCTTTCTGCTAGTTTCAACCTCATTAAGCCGATGGGGTACAGTTTCAGGGAGGCAACTGAATATATGCAGTAGGCTCCCTGGCTAGAGATCGAGGATCTCCCTGGCAGACCAGGAGATGAGAGGCAGGTCTTCTCAGTGCTAATGAAGTCATGAGAGTATGCACACTCACCCCCAGAAGGATCTACAGAATGAAGTAACAAGAGCTCCTACAGGAACCTGTCGGGAACATCACATTATCTAATTAGGCGGAGAAGGAAAGGTAGCCAGAGGACAAGCTGAAAACCAGGGTGGTTTGCTATACTGGAAACCAAGGAGAGAGCTTTTTGGGCAGGAGACAGCTAAGAGTCATCAATGGCTACACATGTTATACACAGGGTAACTGACATCACTCAGGAAGAAACTGTTAAGATGAATTTACCAAGAAGAGAGCCACCTAATGACTTTGAATAATTTAAGTGATTTTTATAGACTCAGAAGTGAGTGGAAAGTGAGATTACAATTGACAGGGGTAGATGCCACAGTCTGTGTTTTAAGGAAGCAAAGAAAACTAGGTTGTGTAGATGCAAGAGATGTAGCAGGTAGGTCAGGTTTCACTGAGATTACAGTTTTGGTCAGAGACCATGATTTTCTGAAGGTAGCGTTTTGGGTGGAGCTGTGGGTGGGTGCCGCTGTCTGGGAGTTATTTTAATTGTTGCAAGGTTAGGGAGTGCTTGCATGATTTTTGCAAGTGTAGAGGTGAACAGTTGTCTTGATCCATAGTAGAGCACTATTTCACTTTCTTGAAACTCCTTTGGAATATTGGGGAATTTTCTGTATACTGCCTATGGTATTATATAATGGCATCTATTATTAAAGTATACCATTGCCGGGTAATAGTAATTACATGTAAACTATCTAGAACAAACTAAGCCAAGATACTCTTTTTCTGGAGCTGGAAATATTTAGTTTCAAAATCCCCATAGGAAAAAAATTCTGAGCAATAGAAGAAGTCTGATTATAAGAGGTATAAAGCTTGTAATCAATCAACTGGTTGCGAAACTAAATTATAAACTCTGCATGTTGTTGAAAGCATGTCTTTTATAGTGCATGTTAGGAGGAAGAAATACTTCAACTTAGTTGAATAAGTTAAACAATCCAATTGATTATTTCTTTTTCCATACAGATCACGGTCTATGAAAGTCATATTTGGAATTCTATCTTCTTTATCTGCTTTCAAGATAGTTACTGAAATTGAATGCATAAAACAGGAATACTTGTATAATTTGATCAGGGGTATGCTGTTACTTAATCTTTTTCTTGGTGGTTCCAGGATTTCTAATGATGTTATATATTTGTATCTACAATGGAATTATGTAGCATTTTTAGCTTTTTTTTTTTCCTATTGTAAAATGACTCAGGGTATTCAGTGCATGTAATGTCATTAATACAACTCTATATTAGTCCTTTTTTTAAACAATGCTTTTAATTACTATGATTTTTTGTTTGCTTTTAGCTTTTGTTCTAATTTGGACAGTTGATTGAGGAACACTCACTTATCTTGGTCAGCATAGTGGAAATGTTAAAAACAAAACAAAACAAAACAAAACAAAACATATTGCCAGTAGGTGGATTTGAGGACATGATGTAAAGGAAATGTTAGACGGTGTTTATAGATACAATTTTAGGATTTAGGAATATGGTGTAAAAGGAGAGTAATATTTCACTTGAGTAGAGTTCTCTTGACCAGTCTCTTAATCTGAAGTAAGACGGAGATCCAAGGAGTAAGAAAGAAAAGTTTCCTCAGGGATCAAAGTAGATCTATCTCCTTTGTCCTTAGGTCCTCACCCTTACAGGAGAGGCCTCCATGTTCTTTTAGCCCTTTAGGACTTTACTGGATGTGTCTCCATCATGTTATTTTACATAATTGTTCTGACAGATCTGTTTGGTTTTCAAGCTCATGGTCAATTAAAAAGGAAGAGGAGTTGCTGAAGTAGAAATGACACTATTCTAGGGGGAAAAATCTCCCCTCCACTCCCCTCAAAATTCTAAAAGCATAGCAACATCGTAGCTTTTCTGTAAGTGGATATTGGATAAACAGCCCAGACAGCTACCTCAGGGAGTTTCTGAAGGAATGTGTGATCCACTGATCAGTAGAGGAAGATGAACTTTTATTTGACATAATGCCCTAAAACGCAACCTTTTTTTTTCCATGTAGGGCTATTCAGAGTAGTAAATTCTGATATTTAAGTGACATCTTTTCACTTATGAAAAGCTCAGTTCACTAACATGAAATGAAGCCTTATATTTTGAAAGCCTTTAATGCATATTTATTTTGAGCTATGAAATATGTAATGCTTATTTAATAATCACTTGTTACTATACCATTTCTTAAGCATCCACTGGGTACAGAGTATACTAGAAAAAGAAGACATAAGTTGCCTGACCTCTAGGACCTTTCCTTCTGAGAGAGACTGAACCTGAAGTGACAAGTTATCATTAGTTTGTTTCAGATCATGGGAGAATAATCAGAGCAGAGTGCTTGCTATATGCTGTAGAAGGCTTCTTAGAGGAGGAGCGAGGTTTTTTTTTTTTTTTAACTTTTTTTTAACGTTTATTTATTTTTGAGACAGAGAGAGACAGAGCATGAACGGGGGAGGGTCAGAGAGAGAGAGAGGAAGGCACAGAATCTGAAACAGGCTCCAGGCTCTGAGCTGTCAGCACAGAGCCCGACGCCGGGCTTGAACTCACAAACTGTGAGATCATGACCTGAGCCGAAGTCGGCTGCTTAACCGACTGAGCCACCCAGGCGCCCCAAGGAAGAGCGAGTTTTGAAATGAATTTAGATAAAAGTGGGGAAGGTTGCCTATCTGTATATATTTTAAGAACATGAACATTAATTTTGTCTTTTCAGTTTTATTGTTGAATGTAAATTCAGCTTGTTCCCCATCAAATCAAAAGCTAATAGGCGGTTATTTAACGCAAGCAAGGCACACATCTTACATACTCCCACTAAGTGGGTGAAAGCATGGAAGAATCATTAAAATCTTGCAAAGATCTTTCCCTTTTGTATTCTATTACCTACCTGCTGCCAGACCAGAGCCTTGGCTGGTGAAAGAGATAAATACTTCATTTTCATATTCTCGTTGTCTTATCACTAGATGCCTGTGGTGAACCACCAAAATTCGAAACTATGAAGCTCAAGGGTAAACCTAAAAAATATTATGAGGTTGGGGAGAAAATATATTATGAGTGTCTTCCAGGACGCATTACTGTGTTTCCCGTCATGGCTTATTGTGAGCAGAATCACTCGTGGTTCCCTCTCCAAGAAGCTTGTATGAGTAAGTAAACAAAACAACGTATATGTATATATATTGTTTTCCCTAGAGATTTTTACAAATATTAGGGTCCAGTTTCCACTACCGCAATTTTTCTCATGTGAAAAATTAGTTTCAGATAGCAATATTTTTTCCAGAATTTGATAAATCTCCAGGGGATCTTTTTCTTGGCAATAATTGTTTGCCTGGTTGAATGTGAATTTTTAAGTTTGCATAACAGCTAGGTATAGAAGATAATATTGCGTTAGTTGCAGAGAGTCGTGCAGAATTTTGACCTTGATTTAAATCTGTTCTGAAATTGGCATTAAAGTTTTTTTTTCAATCTTATTTCAGAAAAAGAATGCGATTGGCTAGCACTTCAACATGGTGAAGTTGTTGCCCCAAATAAAACCTTTTCGTTTGATCACGAAGCTCACTTTTATTGTGATGAGGGGTAAGTTGCTCCTTAGAGAAAATCAGGTGAATGTCACTAATTCCATTTTTGTTTTGTTTCGCAAGCGTTCCCATAAAGTTTATTTCATTAATTTGTATGTGACAACTCACACTTATAGCCAAACAACTCTTGGGCTTTTTATGGAGACTGAAAAGATGCATAATTAATTCAAAGAAATTTATATTGAAGTGAAGCAAAATTGTCTAATACTATACCTAATAATAAGTTTATTGTAAGCATCAAAAATGTAGTAATCCTGGTGACTTTATTCTTGACCAAATATATCCTATTTAAAATGCCAACTCTCAGTTTGAAGGAGGACGTACAGAAATGTTGTGTTCTTAAAGTCCTCTATTTCTTTCTTTACTTACATTGTCTGCTTGTTCTATCCATTATTGTGAATGGGGTAGTGAGGCTTCCAACTACTGTTGTAGAAATGCCTATTATGTAGAAATGTGTATTGTTTTGTCCAATTCTGTCAGTTTTTGCTTCAGATGTTTTGACAGTCTGCATTAGGTGGCATAAATGTTTACAATTGTGACATCTTCTTGTTGCATGAACCCTTATTAATTAGTAACATATAATATCCTTTGTCTCTGGTAACCTTTTTTAATTTAAAGTCTACTTGGTGTGATATCAGTATAGCCAACCATACTCTCTTTTGGTTACTATTTGCTGAAATATCTTATTTAGTCCATTTACTTTCAGCCTGTTTTCATCTTTGGATCTCAAGTGAGTCTCTTATACATAGCATATGGTGGGATCATGTGTTTTTATCTATTCTACCAATCTCTGTCTTTTTATTGGAGAGTTTTAATCCACTTAAATTTGAAGTAATTACTGATAAGGAGAGGAATTAGTTCTGTCATTGTGCTATTTGTTTTCAGTATGCCTTACAGCTTGTTTTGGCCCTCATCTCCTGCATTACTGTCTTCTTTGTTTATTTGACTTTTTCTGGTAAACTGTTCTTATTCCTTTCTCATTTCCTTTTGTCTATACCCTATGGCTGTTTTTTTGTGGTTACCATAGAGATTACATTTAACATCCTAAAGTTAAAACATTCTAATTTGAATTTATACCAGTTTAACTTCATAACATACAAAAACTTTTATCCTTTATAACTCCATCCCCACCCCATTTGGTTGTTAATTACACAAAAGTACATCTTTATACATCATGTGTGCCATAACATAAACTAATAGTTCTTCTAAATTAGTCCTTTCAGTTATGTAGAAAACAAGATTTGGTGTTAAAAACAAAGTCACAGTAATACTATGTTTTACACTGATTGTTTCTTTTTTTTCTTTTAAATGCACTAGTCTCTTAAGTTATAAAGAAAATAAAAATTGCAATTATAAGCCATTGTTACAATAATACAAGCTGTAATAATTTCCCATGTATTTACCTTTAGTGTGATATTTATCTCTCCTTATGGCTCAAAGATACTTTCTAGTATCCCTTCATTTCATCTTGCAGGACTCCCTTGAGAATCTATTTCTTGCAGGGAATGTCTAGTGGTCACTAACTCCTTCAGCTTTTGCGTATCTATCAAATCTTAGTTTCTCCTTTACTTTTTTTTTTTTTTCAGAAATACACATTTAACCTTTATTTTTTTTAATATGAAATTTATTGTGAAATTGGTTTCTATACAATACCCAGTACTCTTCCCAACATCCCCTTCACTTTTGAAAGACAGCTTTGCTGGATAGAGGATTCTTGGTTGACAGTTTTTTTTTCTTCTAGCACTTTTTGAGTATATTGTCCCACTGTCTTCTGGCCACCAAAGCTTCTGATAAGAAATCTGCTGATAGTCTTATTAAGGATCCCTTGTATGATGACTCACTTCTGTCGTCCTTCTTTTGAAGATTCTCTCTTTGTCTTTGTCTTTTGAAAGTTTGAGTGTTATGTGTCTTAGTTACTCTTTGAGTTCACTTTACCTGGAGGTTTTTGAGCTTCTTGGATGTTTATATTTATGTCTCTTTTTCTTTAATTTTATTTATTTATTTTGAGAGACAGAGAGAGAGAGAATATGTGTGCTAGAACAGGGGAGGGGCAATAAGAAAGAGAACCCCAAGGGCTTCATGCTGTCAGCCCAGAGCCCGACATAGGGCTCGATCCCATGAACCATGAGATCATGACCTGAGCCAAAATCAAGAGTCGGAGGTTTAACTGACTGAGCCACCCAGGCGCCCCCAATATATTCATGTCTTTCATTCAATTTGGGAAGTTGTCAGCCATCACTTATTCAGATGTTCTCTCTGCCTCTGTCTGTCTCTCTTCTCCTTCTGGGACTCCCACAATATGTATGTTGGTCCACTTGATGGTGTCCCACGGGTCCCATATGTTCTGCTCACTTTTCTTCACTCTTTTTTCTTTCTTTTCCTCTGACTCAATAATTCCCATTGTTCTGTCTCCATGTCCACTAGTTTCTCCTGCTGCTCAAATCTGCATTCAATTCCTCTAGTGAATTTTTCATATCCCAGTTATTTTAATGTTCCAGAATTTATTTTTTATTTCTTTTTAGGGTTTCTGTCACCCGATTGACATCTCCATTTTGATCATGCATGATTTTCTTGACTTTCTCCAGTTCTTCCTTAGTTTTTTGAGCATGTAAAAATAGTTATTTTGAAGTCTTTGTCTAGTAAATCTGCCATCAGGTCTTTTGGGGGAACAGTTTTCGTTTATTTATTTTTTTCTTTTCAGTGTTCCAAACTCTCCCATTTCTTTGTATATCTTGTGATTTTTTTGTGGAATACTGGACATTTGAATCTAATAATGTGGGCACTCTGTAAACCAGATTCTTCCCTTTCCCCAGGGCCAGTTGTTTTATGTTATTGTTCATGTTTTTTTTGTTTTGTTTTGTTTTTGAATGTTGTACAATATCTCTGTTGAAGACCAGCCTGAAATTTAAACTGAAGGCCTTCTCAGTCTTTTCTCAGCCTTTCCTTGGCCATGCACATTCACTTTTTAACTTTATTCACATATTAAGATGTTTCTGAATAATCTTTAATGTCTGGCTCCTGAGAGGGGAAAAATGAAAAATGATATGAGGATCAAAGAGCACTGGCTGTTTAAATCCCCTGGAAGTCACTTCAGCCAATTAGGAAGGGGCTTAAAAGAGTTAGGAGTAGATGTGACAGCAATGGCTGCCCACCTCATTGACTACATCTCTGTGACCAGAACCAGAATTCAGTGATAAGAGCACAGATCCCTGCTATTCAGAGGACGGGGCCCTTTTTGTCCACCCTTGATCCCCCAAACTGCTTCCAAGCTGCTCCAGGAATATATGCACAGCTGCCTGCTGGGGGTCAGGGATGGGTACCTGACACTGTGCTAAGATGAAATCGACTGAAATTAATGGAGTTTACCTGTCCAAGTCTTTCCTGGGAAGTTGCAAGCCATCAACAGACTCCAGAGTTCCACAGTAGTAACCCTTGACAGATTCTGCCCTTGCAGTTGTTGCCCAGTTGGGTAGACAGGTTCCTGGCACTTCCCACTCTGCCATTTTCCTGGAATTCTCCCCCAAACACTCTAATATAGAGAAAAGGCTAACTGCATCCATGTATAGACATTTTCACTGACTACTTTTTTCACTTGATCAAGAAAACATACTGGAATGTCCAGTCAGTAGTTTTAGAGAGAGAGCCTGCTAGGCAGTTTGAGGGATGCCGAAAGTTTAAGACCTATTCTTTTCTCCAAGAAGTTATAGCCTTGTTGAGAAACACAATGTATACAGAGAGGTGTCAAAGCAAAATAATTAATGAGAAGTAGCAAATAAATAAAATTATTCATGATTGTTACAAAAGTCGAGCAGAAGAGAGTACTGTGAATTTAAATCATGAGAGAAAATTTCATTATGTAGTATTCCTGAGCTATTCCCAGAAAAATATTCTTGCCTAAAAATATTAAAGGAGCTGAAAACTACCCGGCACTCACTATGTACCAGATGCTAACTCATCTAATCCTTAAAACAATCCCATGGAATATTTACTATTATCCCCTTTTCATAGATGAGGAATCTGAGCAAGAGAAACACTAAAGGACTTGCCTGAGCTCAAACAGAAAGTGAGCCATGGAACTGGGACTCAGATCCAGGCAGGCAAGCTCTAGGGCCTAATGTCTCTACTCGGTTGCTTTTACTGAGAAGAAGGGAGTGAGCACAGACATAGAAATGGATGTGTAATGTGGTTGCTGGAGATGACAGAGAGACCAGACTGACAGGTACGACAGAGTTATTTCAAAATCTTCTGGCTTTTGGTCAGTGAGCATTCACCTGTGGAAACTCTATTTCATTAAGTGCAGACATGGTTAGCGCTTTCACGGTATAACGTTGTTTAAGAAACTTCTCCCTCAGACTACTGTAGTGCAGAAACGCAACAGTATTGAAATTTTCATTATTATGCACATCTTGTTAACTAATAGAGAAAACAGTAAGTTTTTCTTTTCTCATTTAGTTATTACTTAGTTGGGCAACAAGTTATAGTTTGTAACCTTCGTGGAAATGACGTGTATTGGAGTGATAACCCCCCACAATGTAAAAGTAAGTAAATTTTCAGTTTAGAATTTAGACTAGCAAGCCTCAGTCTTTTTTGACCTCATATCCCCTTTAAGTTTTTAAATTGTCAAAGATCCCAAAGAGATTTTTTTTTTTTTATGTGGGCTGTGTTTATTGATATTCATTATATTGGAAGAAAAACTGAGAAGTTTGGAAAATAATTATATATTCATTCCTGTTTAAGAACAGTAAGCTCAATACATGTTAATGTATGTAGCATATTTTTATGAAAAATAATTTTCTGAAACAAAGGCTGAAAATAATGCCTTTCTTTTTTTACATTTTTGCAAATCCCTTTAATATCTGGCTTACAGAAGGACATCTGGATTCAGTCTGTTGTGAAAGCTCACAATTTGTAGCTTGGAAAATTTCACTGTACATTCATAAGGATGTAAAGAAAGACAATATCTTGGTATTATTGTGAATCACCCATTTAGCAAATGGATATATTTAAATATTATAAAGAATTTCTCAAATAGCAGTGAATTTTATTTTTAATCACAAGCATTTTTTCTCATTACATTTTCAGTAATGAGACTAGAACGAAACTTAGCATGGCCTTCTAAAGTAATAATAGGTTTTTCATAGAGGTATTTGAGAAAAAGAGTTTTGTTCTGAAAGTTCATTTGTATATGGCTTGAATTGGGGATAATAATACATTTTCTCATAGAAGCCTAAATAAACAGCTTGTAGAAATCATGTTAATGAATTTACTGAAGGCAGTTCATAGGACTTTACAATGCTATCTTGACACTTTTCCTTTGGCCCTGTCTTGCCTCTTTGTATTTCCTTTTTAAGAGATTTACTGTCAACCGCCTGCAAAAATAAATAACGGAAAATACAGCAATAGCCACAGAACTATATTTGAATATAATGAACTAATAACTTACAGTTGTAATCCTTCACAAGGATCAGACGAATTTTCACTTGTTGGAGACAGCAAACTTATTTGTGTTGGGAATAACAAGTGGAGTAGTGACCCTCCTCAATGTAAAGGTAATGATGTTTCCATTTATTTCCTTCTTCATTTGTTAACTGTAAGTTTGGAAACAGTTTGTAAATGGTTTTATCTGTAAGTAAGCAAAACAGTCATATGTGCTTCCTCCTCCTGTTAAATTGACTCCCAACGTAGATTAATATAGAGAAAGTCAAATCAGTTTTAGTTACAGAGCTACCCACCCCCCATTTCACACGTTCTCAGAATTCTAGTTCACACATTGTGAACCACTGCGTTTATGGCATGAGTTAGGAATTTTTTGCTTGAAAGAACTCAAAAATTCAACATATACTGTCTTAAAAATAAGAAATCCTTTCTTATATTACAAGATGTCTGAGAGTTCTGGCTAGACAGTAAATTATAAAATCTAACCCTCTCACAGCCAAGATTGATAAGCTCTGTACAAAACATATTTAAAAAACGGGATCGCCTGGGTGGCTCAGTCAGTTGAGCGCCGACTTCAGCTCAGGTCATGATCTCACGGTCCGTGGGTTCGAGCCCCACATCAGGCTCTGTGCTGACAGCTCAGAGCCTGGAGCCTGCTTTGGATTCTGTGTCTCCCTCTCTCTCTGCCCCTCCCCCGCTCACGCTCTGTCTCCCTCTGTCTCAAAAATAAATAAACATTAAAAAAATTAAAATAAATAAAATAAAAAACAATGATTAAGACACTGGAGAACGATCAAAAGCAGGGGGTCACTGGAGAGGATTTGACTCTTGGAAGAAAGGGACCACTGAATAATAGCAAAATATTTACTGTTTTCGAGCACACGTGGAGCATTCTCTAAAATGAGCAAGATAATTTTTAACAAATTTCAAAAAATTGATATGATTCCAAGTACATTACCTGATTACAGTGGAATGAATGTAGAAGTCAAAACAGGTTAATAACCTAGAAATCTTCAAATATTTGAAAATTATGCAAGATACTGCTAACCAACCCATGAATCAAAGAAGAATTCATAAGGCAATTTAGAAAGTGTTTTGAATTGAATAAATTGGATAAAAAGGAAAATACAGCATATCAAAATATCAAAAACATTGCTTAGAGGAAAATTTATGACATGAAATAGTTAATGTTAGAAAAAAAGAAGAGTCTCAATAACCTGTGCTTCTAAAAAAGAACAAATTAAGCTCTAAACAAGGAGACAGAAAGAGAGAATATCTTTGGAAATAAATCAATGAAATTGAAAAGAGAAAATTACTGAAACCAGCACCTGGTTTGGGGGGAAAACCAATAAAGTAGATAAAGTTATAGCCAGACTGAAAGAAAAAAAAAGAAGATACTTATTATTAACATCAAAAATGAAAAAAAAAAAACCAAACCCAAATATCCTACAGATGTTTAAGGGATAATAGGGGAATATTATGCAAACAAATTTGTGTTTATAAATTTGACAACATATGTATGAAATTGACAAATTCCTTCAAAGACACAAAATACCAACCCAAACTTATTCAAAGATGTACATAAGCTGAATAATTGTCTCCTTCTTCTCCTCCCCCTCTTCCTCCTCCTCCTTTTGCTTTTTTAAGTAAGTTCTATGCCTAATATGAGGTTTGAACTCACAACCCTGAGATCAAGAGTCACATGCCATACCCACTAAGCCAGCTAGGCACCTCTGAATAGTCTTATATCTATTAAAGAAATAGAACTTACAGTTAAAAACCTTCCTAAAGGGGTGCCTGGGTGGCTCAGTCAGTTGAGCATGGGACTTCGTCTCAGGTCATGATCTTGCGGTTTGTGAATTCGAGCCCCAGGTCGGGCTCTGTACTGATAGCTCACAGCCTGGAGCCTGCTTCTGATTCTGTGTCTTCCTCTCTCTCTCCCTTCCCCACTTTTGCTCTCCCCCCCCCCACCTCAAAAATAAGTAAACATTAAAAAAAAACAAAAAACTTCCCACAGTGAGAACTGCAGGCCCACATGGCCTCCCTGGGGAATTCTAGCAAACATTTCAGGAATAAATAATAGTACCTTCATGCAAGCTTTGCAAGACATATAAGAGGAGAGGGACACCTGGGTGGCTCAGTCAGTTGCATCCAACTCTTGGTTTCAGCTCGGGTCATGATCTCATGGTTCCTGAGTTTGAGCCCGATGTCAGGCTCTGTGCTGACAGTGAGGAGCCTGCCTTGGATTCTCTCTCTCTCCCTCTGTCTCCTTCTCTGTCCCTCTCTGTCCTTCTCTCCCTGCTCCTTCTACATGCTTTCTCTCTCAAAAATAAAAACAATAATGAAAAACATTTAAAGACATATAAGAGAAAGGAATATTTCTCAACTCATTTCATGAGGACAGCATTACCCTGTTGCCAAAACTGGACAAAAACATTGCAAGAAAATTACAAACAATATCTTTAATGACCATAGAACCAAAACTTCTCAACAAAATGTAACAAAGCAAATCCTGCCATGTATAACAATAATAATACATCACAACAAAGTAAGATTTATCCCATAAATGCAAGATTCGTTCAGATTCAAAGATTAATCAGTATACTAGATGAGGAGACTATAAATTAAAAAAAGTGAAACTCTTAATAGATATTTTAAAAAAAGCACTTCACAGAATTCATCATCTTTTTCAGGATAAAATTTCTCAACAAAGTGGGAATAGAAAGGAAGTAACTACTTCATTCTGATAAAAGCCGTCAACAAAAATCTCAGAGCTAACATTATACTTAATGTTAAGACTAATTTCCCCCCAAGCAGGAACAAGAGAAGGAAATCCACTCCCACTACCCGCCACCGTTGTACAAGAGGTCTTAGCTACTATAACAAGGCAAAAGAAAGAATTAGACATACACATTGCAAAGTAAGAAATATAGTCTCTATTCACTTACAACTTGGTTGTATACAATATTCCAATGACTGAAGTTTTAACAAGGTTTCAAAATATAAGATCAGCATATGGAAGACAGTTATATGTCTATATACTAGGAATAAGCCATTAGAAATTGAAATTTTAATCAACAAAACTAAAAGGCAAACAACAGAATGGGAAAAGATATTTGCAAATGACATATTGGGTAAAGGGCTAGTATCCAAAATCTGTAAAGAACTCACCAAACTCCACACCCGAAAAACAAATAATCCAGTGAAGAATTGGGCAAAAGACATGAATAGACACTTTTCCAAAGAAGACATCCAGATGGCCAAGAGATACATGAAAAGATGCTCAACATCACTCGTCATCGGAGAAATACAAATTAAAACCACATTGAGATACCACATCACACCGGTCAGAGTGGCTAAAATGAACAAATCAGGAGACTACAGATGCTGGCGAGGATGTGGAGAAACGGGACTCCTCATGCACTGTTGGTGGGAATGCAAACTGGTGCAGCCACTCTGGAAAACAGTGTGGAAGTTCCTCAAAAAATTAAAAAAAGATCTACCCAATGATCCAGCAATAGAACTACTAGGAATTTACCCAAGGGATACAGGAGTGCTGATGTATAGGGGCACGTGTACCTCAATGTTTATAGCAATGCTCTTAACAATGGCCAAATTATGGAAAGAGCCTATTGTCCCATCAACAGAAGAATAGATTAAAAAGATGTGGTTTCCGGGGCGCCTGGGTGGCGCAGTGGGTTAAGCGTCCGACTTCAGCCAGGTCACGATCTCGCGGTCTGTGAGTTCGAGCCCCGCGTCAGGCTCTGGGCTGATGGCTGGGAGCCTGGAGCCTGTTTCCGATTCTGTGTCTCCCTCTCTCTCTGCCCCTCCCCCGTTCATGTTCTGTCTCTCTCTGTCCCAACAATAAATAAAAAACGTTGAAAAAAAATTAAAAAAAAAAAAAAAAAGATGTGGTTTCCTATATACAATGGAATGCTACTTGGCAATGAGAAAGAATGAAATCATGCCATTTGAGCAACGTGGATGGAACTGGAAGATATTATGCTAAGTGAAATACGTCAGTCAGAGAAGGACAGATATCATATGTTTTCACTCATATTTGGATCTTGAGAAACTTAGCAGAAGGCCACGGGGGAAGGGAAGGGAGAAAAAAAAATAGTTACAGAGAGGGATGGAGGCAAACCACAAGAGACTCTTAAATACAGAGAACAGACTGAGGTGGATGGGGGGGGGAAGGGGAAAATGGGTGATGGGTATTGAGGAGAGGGCTCTTGCTGGGATGAGCACTGGGTGTGGTCTGTAAGCCAATTTGACAATAAGTTATATTCATAAAAAAAAGAAATTGAAATTTTAAGAAGTATTTACAGTAGTTCCAAAATATGAAATTCTTGAGTATAAATCTAACAATATATGTGAAAGATATTAATGTTAAAACCTACTAAACACTAATAATGGAAACTAAAGAAATCCTTAATCAATGAAGGGATATACACTAGGTATGGTTTGGAGGATTCAATGTAATAGTCAAGCCTCTCTAATTTATCTAAACTCAGCACAATCCCAACAAAAATCCTAGCAGAACCTTTTTTTAATGGTTATTTGTTCTTGAGAGACAGAGAGACAGAGCATGAGTGAGGGAGGGGCAGAGAGAGAGAGAGACAGAATCCAAATCAGACTCCAGGCTCTGAGGATGAGAACATGAATGGACCTAGAAACTTTATGCTAAGTGAAATAAGTTAGACTGAGAAAGACAAATGACATATGATTTCATTCACGTGTGGAATTTAAGAAACAAAACAGATGAACATAGGGAAAGGGAAGGAAAAATAAGATTAAAACAGAGAGGGAGGCAAACCATAAGAGCCTCTTAAATACGGAGAACAAACTGAGGGTTGCTGGAGGGGAGGGTGGTGGGGGATGCACTAAATGGGTGATGGGCATTAAGGAGGGCACTTTTGGGGATGAGCACTGGGTGTTATGTGTGATGAATCACTACATGCTGCCTCTGACCACAATACTGCACTGTATGTTAACTAACTTCAATTTAAATAAATAAATTTAAAAATATATAAAAAAGGAAAAAACTAAAAATGACTTCTATTTCCTTGGATAATGAATTCTACACGCTGAACTGTGATGTGTAATTCTCATGCTAAAAAAATAAAAGAGCAATTAAAATTAAAAAATTAAAAATAAATAAACTTTGGGAAAAAATGGATCATAGAATTACATGTAAAACCTAAAGCCTTAAGATTTTTGCAAGAAAACATACAAAATACTTGTGACCTAGCCAAAAATTTCTTAAATACCACCCATAAAGTGTGTGATCCTTTAAAGAAAAAAACTTGGATGTTCCAAATTTGAGACTTCTGGTCTGCAAAAAAATTGTTAAAGGAATGGGGAAAAAATTAGCAATAGACTGGGAAAAAAATATTAGCAAAGCATATATCAAATAATAACTTTTACCTATGATACATAAAGAATTCTCCAAGCTCAATCATAGAAAACAAGCCAATTTTTTAAAAAAATGGATAAAATATTTGAGTAGACCTATTTCAACAAACATGATATATGGAAGACAAAAAAGCACATGAACATTTCTCAATATAATTAGTGATTACAGAAATGTAATTTAAAACCACAAAGAGATGCCACTCAACACCCCTAATAAAACAACTGAAATTGAATACAAAAAACTAACAATACTATGTACCAGCAATGATGTCGAACAGTTGGAATTTTCACACATTGCTAGTA
>NC_064813.1:34096520-34114213 GCF_023721935.1 Panthera uncia
AGGGTTTCAGACGAATGTGGCGGGAAGAAGTGTTGGTAGTGGAACCAGGCTGCCTGGCTGAAAGATGGGTGGTAGGTAAGGAGGCCTATTCATAAATGCTAGTAGCAATGTAGATAGAAATGATGGTGATCTGAACTCAAAGGAAAGGCAGAATAAAAGAGAAGGAACAGGAATTTCTGTTTTGAAGACCATCTATATTTAACTCAAGAACAAAAAACCCCAAATAATCTAATGAAAAATAGAAGGCATGAACAGACATTTCTATAAGAAGACAGACAAATGGCAAAGAGACACATGAAAAGGTGCTCAACATCACCAGTCATCAGAGAAAGCAAAACAAAACCACAATGAGATACCACCTCACACTTGTCAGAATGGCCAAAATCCAAAATACAAGGTTGTGGGTAAAAAGTCCTCCTTGTCCACTCTTGGTGGGAATTCAGACTGGTGCAGCCACTGTGGAAAACATAGAAGATTAAGAATACAATTACTGTATGATTCATAATTCCACTACTAGGTATTTACCCAAAGAATGTGAAAACACTAATTTGGTAAGAGACATGTATCCCTATGTTTATTGCAGCATTAACTTACAATAGCCCAGATACGGAAGCAACCCAAGGGTGAGTTGATAGATGAATGGATAAAGAAGCTATATATAATGGACTATTACTTAGTTATGAAAAAGAATGGAATCTTGCTATTTGCAGCAAGAGGGTATAATGCTAAGTGAAATAAGTCAGTGAGAGAAAGACAAATACTCTACGATTTCACTCATATATTGAATTTAAGAAACCAAACAAATGAACAACAAAACAGATAAACTAAAAAACAGACTCATAAATATAGAGAAGAGACTGGTGGTTATTAGAGGGTAGGTGGGTGGGGAGATGAATGAAATAGGTGAAGGGGATAAAGAGTATGTTTATCGTGATGATCACTGTGTAATGTATAGAGTTGTTGAATCACTGTATTGTACACCTGAAAACTAATAACACTGTATGTTAATTATACAGGAATTGAAATTTTAAAACCCATCTATTTTGTTTGCTGGGCATGTGTAAGTATGAAAAGAATCAAGAGACCACACTTTGGCTTCAAAATGTTATCGGAGATAGCGTGACATTTCCATGTGGAGCATGTGGGTGGGCAATTGGATATATACATTTGGCACCCTGGCTAGAGATTGAGGACGGGGACCAGGATGCGGGAGGCAACTCCTCTCAGTGATAATAAGGTCATGGGAGTATACATATTCACCCTGAGGGATCTGCAGAATGAAGTAACACAAATTCCTAGAGCAAGCCATCAGGAATATCACATTATCCAATCAAGCAGAGAACAAAGGGTAGCCAGAGGGTTAAAAAAAAAAAAAAAAAAAAAAAAATCATCAGTGTTCCCAGCAAGAGAAGAAACTATTGTAAAACAGTGCAATATTGGACTCAATTATTATAGTGTATAAAGCTTGCAAACCAAGTTGTCAACTTTGCGTGTTTTTGAAAGCATGTCTTATAATTATGCGTGTTAGGAGGAAGAAAATACTTCAAATTAGTTGAATGGATAAACCATCCAATTGACATTTCTTTTTCCATACAGGTCACTATATATTAAAGTCATATTTGGAATTCTAAAATGCTTACCTGGTTTCAATATAGTTACTGAAGTTGAATGCATAAAACAAGGAATACTTGCATAATTTAATCAGAGGAATGCTGTTACTTGATTTATTTCTTGGTGGTTCCAGGATTTCTAATGACATGGTGCATTTGTATCTAGATTGGAATTATATTAGCATTTCTAGCTTTTTTCCCCCTATTATAAAATGACTCAGCGTATTCATTTTAATGTAAATGTAATGTTATTAATAAAATTCATCTCTTTATTAATCCTCTTTTTAATGCTTTTAATTGCTATGACTTTTTGTTTGCTTTTTGCTTTTGTTCTGATTTGGACAGTTGATTGAGGAGCATTCACATATCTTGGTCAGCATAGTGGTAATGTGGAAAACATATTGCCAGTAGGTGGATTTGAAGACATGATGTAAAGGAAATGTTGGACAGTGTTTATAGATACAATTTTAGAATTTAGGAATATGGTGTAAAAGGAGAGTAATATTTCACTTGAGTAGAGTTCTCTTGACCAGTCTCTCAATCTGAAGTTAAGTCGGAGATCCAGGGATTAAGAAAGAAAAGTTTCCTCAGGGATCAAAGTAGATCTGTCTCCTTTGTCCTTAGGTCCTCACCCTTACAGGAGAGGCCTCCATGTTCTTTTAGCCCTTTAGGACTTTACTGGATGTGTCTCCATCATGTTGTTTTACATAATTGTTCTGACAGATCTGTTTGGTTTTCAAGCTCATGGTTAATTGAAAGGGAAGAGGAATTGCTGAAGTAGAAATGACACTATTCTAGGGAGGGGAAAAAAACCCCTCCCTTCACCCCCTCAAAATTCTAAAAGCATAGCAGTATCGTAGCACTCCTGGAGGTGTGTATTGGATAAACAGCCCAGACAGCTGCATTCAGGGAGCTTCTGAAAGAATGTGTGATCCATTGATCAGTGGAGGAAGATGAAATCATACTTAAAATAATGTCCCCCAAAGCAACGTATTTTTCATGTAATGCTATTGAGAGTAGTCAATTTTGAGTGGTGCCTGGCTGGCTCAGTCAGAAAAGCCTGCAACTCTTGATCTTGAGGTCATGAGTTTGAGCCCCACATTAAGTGTAGAGATTACATAAATAAATAAACTTAAAAAAAGGATTTCAGAATAGTAAATTTTGATATTTAAATGGTGTTTATTCACTTATAAAATGCCCAGTTCACTAATATGAAACAAGAAATGAAGTCTTGTATTTTGAAAGGCTTTAGTGAATATTTATTTTGATCTATGAAATATGTTACGCTTATTTAATAATCACTTGTTACTATAGCATTTCGTAAGCACCCACTGGGTACAGTAATAGAAAAAGAAGACATATGATCCCTTACCTCTAGGAATTTGCCTTCTGAGAGGAAACTAAGCCTGAAGTGACAAGTTATTTTAGTTTGTTTCAGGCTATGGAAGAGTATTCAGAGCAGAGTGGTACATATACTATAGAAGGCTTCTTAGAGGAAGGGCAATTATTCATAGTTTTTTTTTTTGTTTTTTTGTTTTTTCATTTTTGAAAGAGACAGTGTGAATTGAGGAGGGGCAGAAAGAGAGGGAGAGAGAGACTCCCAAGCGGGCTCAGGGCCCGATCTCACAAAACCATGAGATCATGACCTGAGCTGAAACCAAGAGTTGCACCCTTAACTGACTGAGCTACCCAGGCACCCTGAGGAGAGGCGAGTTTTGAAATGAATTTAGAAAAAGATGGGGAAGGATGCTTTTTTACATATATCGTTAAGACAAAAACCACTGATTTTGTTTCTTCAACTTATTCAACTTATTATTGAAAGAAAATTCATCCTATTCCCCAAACCTAGTAGGATATTATTTTTATTTAAAATGAGCAATGCACATCCTTGACTGCTATCACAACTTTGGTAAAGGAATGGAAGAATCATTTAAAATCTTGGATTTTTCCTTCTATTCTGTATTATGTTCCTGCTGGGAGACCACAGTCCCTGCTTGGTGACAGAGAGAAAATACTTCATTTTCATGTTCTCATTCTCTTATCCCTAGATGCCTGTGACCCTCCGCAGTACAACTCTATGAGGCCAACTGTTGTTAAATCCAGTTATGATCCTGGGGAAAATATACAATTTCAGTGTCGCCCAGGATACAAGCGTATTATACCTCTTCTTCCCATATCTTCTGTTTGTTACCCTAATAACACATGGACACCTCTCCAAGAGGCTTGTACAAGTAAGTGTACAGATTTTTTTTTTTTATTGCTCTAGAGATTTCACACATTTGAGATTGCATATTCCACTAGTGCAGTGATTGTTTTCTCATGTGAATGTAGGTTTTAAATAGTAGTTTTTCAGTCCTCAAAAAATCCCCAAGGAATCTTTTTCTTGGCAATTGGTTATCTGGTTAAATGTGAATCTTAAGTTTGGCTTTATAATAGTCAAAAATAGAAAATGCTCTCATGAATTCAGATAAGCAATGCAGAATTGTTACTTTAATTCAAGTATTTTGAAGTTGACATGAAACAACAAATTTGAAAATCTTCTTTTAGAAAAATCATGTCAACATCCAGGAGATCCCATAAATGGCCATATGGTCAGCGTAAATGGAAGTTTTCTCTTTGGATCACAGGTTCACTATGCTTGTAATGAGGGGTAAGTAAATTGTTCCTTAGAGGAAATAAGGTAAATATTCCTAATTCCATTTTTGTTTTGCTTCTCTTCATCAGCGTTCCCATAAAGTTGATTGCATTTTCCTCCTATTGACAAGTCGTACTTACCGCCTAACAAGGCTCAGGCTTTTTATGGAAACTGAAAAGATGTGTAATTAGTAGAAAGAAATTTAAATGAAGAAAAACAAAATTCTATAATATTTACCATATCTACTATATATCTATTGTGAGCATTAACAATGGTGACTTCATTTTTTACAATAAAGTGCACCCTATTTAAAATGGCCAACTCTCAGTTGAAGTTGGGCTTATAGAAATGAAAGACCAAATTGCCAACTGAAGATATTCTTATATTGAGAGCAGACCAAAATTCACCTGGTTAACCTGAACCGTTATGTTGATCAAGATCTGTTAGAATTTTGTGATTGTTACAAAGGTTAAGTATCTCAAAAAGAGGTATTGAGCACTTAAGAATAACAGCCTTTGAGGCCTCTGAGTGGCTTGGTTGGTTAAGCATCTGACTTTAGCTCAGGTCATGATCTCAAGGCTCATGAGTTCAAGCCCCACATCGGACTCTGTGACTACAGCTCAGGGCCTGGAGCCAGCTTTGGATTCTGTGTCTCCCTCTCTCTCGGCCCCTCCCTCACTCACACTGTGTCTTTCTCTCTCTCTTTCAAAAATAAACATAAAAAAATTTTTTTTAAAAGATTAACAGCCTTTGTTCTATAGGGTTCTTTCAATAGTATATATTGGGGATACTGGACATTTATGAAAAATGTTCATTTAGAAGGTAAACGGACTACAATATGAAAATGCATCTGATTTTTTTTTTATATTGTCTTTTATCCTGCTACTTTGCTGAATTCATTTATTAGCGCTACTAACACTTGTTTTGTTCTGGTGGAATCTTTATGATTTTCTATAGATAAGATCACATTGTCTACAAACTGATAATTTTACTTCTTCGTTTCCAGTTTGGATGTCTTTTATTTCTTTTTCTTGCCTGATTGCTATGGCTAGAACTTCCAGTACTATGTTGAATAGAAATGGTAAAAACAGGCATCCTTGACTTGTTCTTGATCTTACAGGAACAGCTTTCAGCTTTTCACCATTGAGTATAATATTTGCTGTGGGTTTTTCATGAATGGCCTTTATTATCTTAAGATAGTTTTCTTGTCTTCCTAGTTCATTGAATATATTTACCATGAAAGAGTGTTGAATTTTGTCAAATGCTTTTTCTGCATCAGTTGAGATAATTGTGTGGTTTTTGTCCATTCTGCTGATGTGGCATATGACATTGGTCATTTTTCATATGTTGAGCCATCCTTGCATCCCAGGAATAAATTTTGCTTGTTCATGGTATGTAATATGCTACTGAATTTTGTTGGTTAGTATTTTTTGATGATTTTTTGCATCATGGTTCATAAGAAGTATTGGTGTGTAGCTTTATTTGCTTGTAGTGTCTTTTGGTATCATGTTGATGCTGGTTTCATTGAATGAATTGGGAAGATTTCCCTCCTCTTAAATTTTTTGGAAAAGTTTGAGAAGGATAGGTATTAGTTCTTTAAATGTTTAGTGGAATTCACCCATGAAACCATCAGGTCTGGGGTTTTTCTTTATTGAGAGAATTTCAATTACTGATTCAATCTCCTTACTAGTTATAGGTGAGTAAGTAGTCGTAATTTCTGTTTCTTCATGGTTTAGTTTTGGTAGCCTTTGTGTTTCTAGGAATTCGTCCATTTTATCTAGGTTATCCAACTTGTTGGTGCAAAACTGTTAATAGAACTCTTTTATTATATTTTATATTTCTGTAGAATTGATAGTAATGTTCCCACTTGCATTTCTGATTTCAATAAATTGAGTCTTCTCTCTCTCTTAGTCCATCTAACTAAGGTTTGTGAATTCAGTTGATCTTTACAAAGAACCAACTTTTGGTTTTTCTCCTCTATTTTATTTATCTCCTCTCTAGTCTTTAATACTCCCTTCTGCTAGGTTTGGGTTTAGTTTATTTTGACAGAAAGAAAGAATTGAGTTGGGGAGGGTCAGAGAAGGAGAGAGAATCCTAAGCAGGCTATGTGTTGTCAGCACACAGCCCAACACAGTTTGATCCTATAAACTGTGAGATCATGACCTGACACAAAATCAAGAGTCAGATGCTCAACTGACTGAGCCACCCAGGTCCCCCTGGATCATGCATGTGTTTTCATCCATTCTGCTGATCACTGTCTTTTGATTGGAGAATTTAATCCATTTACATTTAAAGTAATTACTGGCAAGGAGGCACTTCTGAAATTGTGCTATTTTTTTCTATATGTCTTATACCTTTTTATGTCCCTCATTTCCTGTATTACTGTTTAATTTTTTGTTTAGTTTATTTTTACAGTGAAATGTTTAAATTCCTCTCTCATTTCCTTTTGTGTATATTCTACAGCTATTTTGTTTGTAGTTACCATGGGGACTACAGTTAACATCCTACACTCTTAGCACTCCAGTTTGAATTTATACCAGGTTAGCTTCAATAAATTACAAAAACTGCTCATTTACAGCTTCATCCCCACCCTTTTGGTTGCTGATGCCGCGCTGATCTCTACACTAATAATTGTAATACTAGCTTCTGCACTAATAATTTATTTTCTTCTAAAAGATTGGTGTCTTAAATCATATAGAAAACAAAAATTTTACTTACAAACCATTGTTACAATAATACTAGCTTTTAATGTTGCCCAGGTATTTACTTTATTGAGATCTTTATCCATACAGCTTCAAGTTACTTTTTAGTGTCCATTCATTTCACCTCATAGACTCCCTTGGACATTTCCTACAAGCGAAATTGTAGTCACAAACTGTTGGTCACAAACTCCCTCAGATTTTTTTTTCTGGGGAAGTCTTGATTTCTCCCTCACTTTTGAAGGACAGTTTTATTGGATAGAGGAATTTTGGTTGCCAGTTCTTTTTCTTTTAGCCCTTTGAGCTTTCAGTCCATCCACTATCTTCTGACCTCTAAGTCCTGATGTGAAATCTGTTGAGAATCTTATTTAGGATTCCTCCTAGGCGATGATTCACTTCTTTCTCCCAGCTTTCAAGATTCTCTGTCTTTGTCTTTGTCTTTTGAAAGTTTCTTATGCTTTCTAGTGTGGGTCTCTATGCATTCTTCTTACTTGGAGTTTGTTGAGCATTTTAGATGTTTATATTCACAACTTTCATCAAAATTGGGAAGTTTCCAACCATTATTTCTTCAGATATTCTCTGTGCCCTTTCTGTCTTCTTCTCGTTGTCTTACAGCATGTATGTTGGCTAGCATATTGGTGTCACCTAAGTACCTGTTGTTGTCTTCTTTTCTTCAATCTTTTCTCTTTCTGCTCCTCAGACTCCATAATTTCCATTGCCCTCTCTTCACCAATTCTTTCTTCTGCATGTTCAAATCTGTATTCGATTCCCTAGTGAATTTTTCATTGTAGTTATTATGCTTTTCAACTCCAGAATTTCATTTTGGTTTTGTTGTAGGTTTTCTATCTCCAGTAGATGTTTCCATTTTCTTCACACATTGTTTTCTTGACTTTCTACATTTCTTCCTTTAATTCTTTGAGCATCTTTAAGACTTTTATTTTAAAGTCTTTGTCTAGTTCTGTTAATTTCTGTCAATGTATATTTTCCTTTGAATGGACCAGACTTTCCTCTTTCTTTGCATACCTTGTAACTTTTGTTGAACTGTACGTTTGAATCTACTAATGTGCTAACTCTGGAAATCAGATTCTCCTCTTTCCCTAGGGTTTGCCATTTTATGTTATTCTTGTAGGCTGTCTCCATGCGAAGGATCAGCCTGACATGTAAACTGAAGGTCTTTTCAGTTTTTTCTAGCCTTTCTCTGGGCATGCACATTCACTTTTACTTTTTCCCACATATGCAATTGTCTTTCAGTGTTCTAGTCTTTAATGTCTGGCTCCCGAGTGGAGAAAAATGAAACATGAAATGAGAAGCAGAGGGCACTGGATGTTTAGTCCCCTAGAAGTCACTTCAGGCTGGTAGAAGGGGGCTTACAAGAGTTAGGGGCAGGTGTGACAACAGTAACTGCCTGCCTCACTGCTTCTCTGTGATCAGAAGCAGAGTTCAGTGATAAGAGCACAGATCCCCACTATTTGGAGGACAGAGTCTTTTTTGCCCACCCTGGATCTCCCAACTGCTTCTAAGTTGCTCCAAGAATGCATGCACAGCTGCCTGCTGGGGGGGTGGAGGATGGGTACCTGACACTCTGCTGAGATGAAATTGACTGAAATCAATGCAGTTTACCTGCCCAAGTCTTTCCTGGGAAGTTGTAAACCATCAGCAGACTCCCTAGTTCTAAAATATTTACATCACATAGATCCTAAGAGTGCAGTTGTCTTCTAGATCGAGAGACAGATTCCTGGTGCTTACCACCTTGCCATTGTTCCAGAATAATCTCCTAATACATTTTAATAGAGAATCAGTGATTGACTGATTCTGGGGGAAAATTCAGCTAGAAGCATTTGCAGGCAGTTTCACTGTCTGTTTTTTAACTTGGTCCAGTAAAAATATTGGAGCATGCTGTCACCGTAGGCATACCTCAGAGGTTGAGGGTTTGGTTCCATAACCCCTCAATAAAGCAAGTATTTCAAAAAAGTGAGTGAAATTAATTATTGGGTTTTCTAGTGCACATAAAAGTTAGGTTTATGCCATAATGGAGTCTAGTAAATGTGCAATAGCATTATATATTAAAAAAAAAAAAACAATGTACATACCTTAATTTAAAGATAAGTTTACACAGAGACGCGAAGTGAGCCAATGCTGTTTGAAAAATGCACTGATTGACTTGCATGTTGTAGTATTGCCACAGATCTTCAGTTTATTAAAAAAAATACAGTATCTGCCAAGTGCACACACACAAAAAAAAAAAAACACAATAAAATGAGGTAGGCCTATAGTTATTTAGAGGTAGCTTGTTAGGCACTTTAAGGAACAGTAAAAATTTAAGACCTATTCTCTTCTCAGAGAAGTTGTAGCCTTATTGAGAAACAAAATACATACAAAAAGATGTCAAAACAAAGTAGCAAATGAATAGTCCCAAATAAATATAATGATTCATGATCATTACAATGAGAGTTCAGGAGAAGAGAGTACTGTGAATTTAAATCATCAGAGAAGATAATGAGTAGGCATATCCCTGAGCTACTCCTTGTTAGAAAGATACTATGGGGACATCTCGGTGGCTCAGTCAGTTGAGGAGCCAGCTCTTGGTTTCGGCTCACGTCATGATCCCACGGTTTGTAGGATATAGCCCCACATCGGGCTCTGCACTGTCAGCTTTTCTCTCCCTCTCTTTCTGTCCCCCCCCCCCCCAATGAATAAGCATTTATAAAAACAGATACTGTGATGTAAACATGAATAAGAACTAAAACTCACCTAACACTTGCTATGTGCCAGATGGCAACTCATCTAATCCTCAAAAGAGCTCCATGATGGGGGCGCCTGGGTGGCTCAGTCGGTTAAGCGTCCAACTACGGCCCAGGTCATGATCTCACGGTTCGTGAATTCGAGCCCCGCATCGGGCTCTGTGCTGACAGCTCAGAGCCTGGAGCCTGTTTCAGATCCTGCGGCTCCCTCTTTCTCTGACCCTCCCCTGTTCATGCTCTCTCTCTCTCTGTCTCAAAAATAAATACATGTTAAAAAAAGAGCTCCATGATGTATATGCTGTTATCCTCTTTGGCGGGATGAGGAAGCTGAGCAAGAGGAACATTAAGGGACTTGCCTGAGGTCAGATAGAAAGCGAGTCATGGAGCTGGGACTCAGCTCCATCCAGGCAAGCCCTAGGGCCTAATCTCTCTGCTTGGTTGTTCTGACTGAGAAGAATGGCCAGAGCATAGAAGTGAATGTGTAATGTGATTGCTGGAGATAGCAGAGAGGCCAGACTGACAGATGTGACAGATTTATTTAGAAATCTTTGCTCTAGGCCAGTGTATATTTCAGTGCAGAAATTCTTTATTTGGTTAAGTTGCAGCTATGGTTACCATTCTCATTATATGTCCCTTAAGGAACTTGTTCCTCAAACTACTGTAGTAGAGAAAAACAACCATGTGAAATGTTTTTTCGGGGCGCCTGGGTGGCTCAGTTGGTTGAGCGTCCGACTTCAGCTCAGGTCACGATCTCATGGTCCATGAGTTCGAGCCCCGCGTCAGGCTCTGGGCTGATGGCCCAGAGCCTGGGGCCTGCTTCCGATTCTGTGTCTCACTCTCTCTCTGCCCCTCCCCCGTTCATGCTCTGTCTCTCTCTGTCTCAAAAATAAATAAATGTTAAAAAAAAATTTAAAAGAAATGTTTTTTCATTGCTCTACACGTCTTGTTAACTGCTGAAGAATCCAGTAACTTTTTTTCTTTTCTAGTTATCGATTATTTGGGGCAAAAGTTATTTATTGTGAACTTTCTAGTATCGACGATAATACAGTGACTTGGAGTCATAATCCCCCTCTATGTACTAGTAAGTATATGCCTTCTTTTGAATTTAGAGGATTAGTCTTTAAAATAGCAGCACTTTCAACAGTAGCCAAATGATGGAAAGAGCCTAAATGTCCATCAACTGATGAATGGATAAAGAAATTGTGGTTTATATACACAATGGAATACTACGTGGCAATGAGAAAGAATGAAATATGGCCTTTTGTAGCAACGTGGATGGAACTGGAGAGTGTTATGCTAAGTGAAATAAGTCATACAGAGAAAGACAGATACCATATGTTTTCACTCTTTTGTGGATCCTGAGACTTAACAGAAGGCCATGGGGGAGGGGAAGGGGAAAAAAAAGTTACAGAGAGGGAAGGAGGCAAACCATAAGAGACTCTTAAAAAACAGAATAAACTGAGGGTTGATGGGGGGCGGGAGGGAGGGGAGAGTGGGTGATGGGTATTGAGGAAGGCACCTGTTTGGATGAGCACTGGGTGTTGAATGGAAATCAATTTGACAATAAATTTGATATTAAAAAAATAAAGTCTTATAGCAACAACAACAAAAATAAAATAAAATTTTGCTGTTGGGATCCCTTTATGCTTTGAAATTAATAAAAACCACAAAGAGCTTTTCCTATGCAGGTTATATCTATTGATATTCATAATTATTTATTCACTTTTAAGAACTGTAAGCTCAATGCATGTTAGCCTATGCAACAATTTTTTTTAAATGTTTATTTGTGGGAGACAGAAAGAGTGTGAGCAGGGAAGGGCAGAGAGAGGAGACACAGAATCTGAAGCAGGCTCCAGGCTCAGAGCTGTCAGCACAGAGCCCGATGTGGGGTTCGAACCCATGAACAGTGAGATCATGACCTGAGCTGAAGTCAGACACAACTGACTGAGCCACCCAGGCCGCCCCAACAAATTTTTTAAAAAAGCAGAATTTTCGGGGTGCCTGAGTGGCTTAGTACGTTAAGCGTCCGACTTCGGCTCAGGTCATGATCTCACGGTCTGTGAGTTCAAGCCCCGCGTCGGGCTCTGTGCTGACAGCTCGGAGCCTGGAGCCTGCTTCGGATTCTGTGTCTCCCTCTCTCTCTCTGCCCCTCCCCTACTTGCACTCCGTCTCTCTGTCAAAAATAAACAAACATCGGGGCGCCTGGGTGGCGCAGTCGGTTAAGCGTCCGACTTCAGCCAGGTCACGATCTCGCGGTCCGTGAGTTCGAGCCCCGCGTCAGGCTCTGGGCTGATGGCTCGGAGCCTGGAGCCTGTTTCCGATTCTGTGTCTCCCTCTCTCTCTGCCCCTCCCCCGTTCATGCTCTGTCTCTCTCCCAAAAATAAATAAAAAACGTTGAAAAAAAAAAAATTAAAAAAAAAAATAAACAAACATCAAAAAATAAATAAATTTTAAAACAGCAGAATTTTCCACAAGAAATAGAATAGGGTATGGTTTTCCATTTTTGCAAATCTCTTCAAAATCTGGCTTAAAGGAAGATGTCTGGATTCAGTCGGTGGTGTTATCACACAATTTATAGTATCTGGATGATTTCACCATAGACTCATATGGATAAAAGTGAAAACAGATAATAATATTTTGATACTGTGAACTATCAATTTAGTGAATGGTTATACAGTTGACTCTTGAAAAGCACAGGTTTTAACTGTTGTGGGTCCACTTACTTGTGGTTTTTTAACAGTACAGTATGGTAAATGTGTTTCTTCTTCCTTGTGGTTTTCTTAATAACATTTTCTTTTATCTACCTTGTTTAATTGTAAGAATACAGCATATACTACATATAACAAAAATATGTGTTAATCAACTTTTTATGTTCTTGGTAAGGCTCTGGTCAGTAGGAGCCTATTAGTAGTTAAGTTTGGGGGGAATCGAAAGACATGAGGAGTTTTAACTGCAGGGGATCAGTTCTAACCCTGATGTTGTTCAAGTGTCAAGAGTATTTATAAATTATAAAGCATTTCTCAACTAGCACTGTGTTTTATTTTTAATCACAAGCATATTTTCTCATTAAAGCATCAGCATCTCTTATGATGAGAACTTAGAATGGTCTTGCAGATAAACATAGGTATTTCATATAGGTATCTTTTGTAAGTATTTAAGAAAATGAGTTTTATGCTAAAAGTTCATGTCTATATTAATGGTTTGAATTTGGAAGAATACATTTTCTCACAGACACTTTCTTGTAAATGGATATTGGATTTATAGCCAGCTTGGAGAAATCATGTGTTAATGAATTTATTGAAGGCAGTTCATAGGACTTCACTAATGTTACCTTCATCTTTTCCTTTCCTTTTGCCTTTCATGTCCTTTTTTTTTTTTTTTTTTCATTTTTTAAGGGATATTGTGTCTACCACCCCCAAAAATAGCAAATGGGAAATATACCAATAGTGGCAAGGAAGAATACGAATATAATGAAGTGGTAACTTACAGTTGTGATCAATCAAATGGACCAGATGCATATTCACTTATTGGAGAGAGCAGACTTGTTTGTACCGGAAATGGTGAATGGAGTGATAACCCTCCGCAGTGTAAAGGTAATACTTCCGTTTTCTTCCTTCTTCATTTGTAAATATGTTGGAAACCCTTGGTAGATACCTACCTACAAGTAAACAAAACAGCCCCATGTGCTCGTTCCTCCTGTTAAATTGGTTTCTAATTCAATTTAATACAGGTAAAATTGACTCAAAAATAGTTCTATTTATAGAGTTCCCCAGCCCTTACCCTACACATTCTTAGCATTCTAATTTATTTATTGTGAACTCCTCTGTGTATGCGTGAGTTAGGATTTTTCTTTTTTTCTTTTTTTTTTTTTTTGGGAGAAACATCAAAAAAAACACAGCACACACTGGCTTAAAAATAACAATTTTCTCTTCTATTACAAGATGTTTGAGAGTTCGGGCTATAGGAAATGGTAGAATAAATTGTAAAAGACTACCCATCTCAAACAAGAATAACAAACCCTAGACAAAACATATTTAAAAATTAATGTATAAGGGTCTAGAGAGTGACATAATGCGGGGAGACACAGGAGGGGATTTGATTGTTAGAAGAAAGGGACCACTGAAGAGCAGTAAAATATTCATTCTGTTCAGGTACACATGGAACATTTTCTAATACCATATTCTATGCAATATGATAGTTAAAAATTTTTTTTAATTGAAATGATTCAGAGTGTAATATCAGATCACAATGGAATGAATGTAGAAATCAAAGGTATCTATAAAAGTCCCAAATATTTGAAAACGATGCAAGACACTTCTAACCAACCCATGAGTCAAAGGAGACGTCACAAGGAAAATTGCAAAATGTTTTGACTTGAATAAAAATGAAAAGACAACATATCAAAATCTCACTATTTGTGGGATACAGCAAAAGCATTACTTAGAAGGATATTTATAGCCTGAAATACTTATATTAGAAAAAAGTCTCAAACCCATGATCTAAGCTTCCACCATAAGAAACTAAAAAAGAAGAAATTAAGCTCATTATGACATTCTGGAAAAACCACCCCATAGGAATAGACAACAAATCAGTGTTTGGTTGGTTGGTGAAGGTGGTTGTGGGGGTGGGAAGGGTTGATTCCAAAGCGGCATGAGGAAATCTTGGGGGGCAATGGAGCTTTTCTGTGTCTTTATTGTGGTAATTACATGATTATTTGCCTCTGTCAAACCTCATACAGCTGTCCGCTTAAGAGGACGAGCCTTGCTGTACGTAAATTATGTCTAGCCAGCATAACATAAAGAAAATTATTAGTGCAGTTAACAGTAGTTTCGCACAACGGCGAAAAGATTAATTAATAGATTAATTCATAGATTCTGAAATGAATCTATCAGGTCATGAGCAGTAGTTTACTTCCCAAGAGGTGGAGTAGAATGGAAAACAGCAGAGCATGCTGGTATGAGGCTGACCTGTATTTCAGGCCTGTGTGCTTATATACGGGTTTACGATGTAAAATGTGCCTTTCGATCTCTGGCTTGCAGGCCAAGATGTTTGGAAAACACTGCCCTAACTCCACTGGCCTTTCTGTTTCTTGAACATCCCATTTGTGTATGTTGTTGCTACCTGAGCACTTTCTTTTTGGGTATCTTTGCATGGCTACTTGCTTTTCAACTTTTAAATCTGAACTCAAGTATTACCTTCTCAGAAAAGTCTTTTCTACCTTTCTAGAAAAGCAGGGTACTGCAGCCAGTGTCAGCATGACCTTTAAAAAAAAAAATACCTACAGCTGGCGCACCTGGGTGGCTCATTGGGTCAAGCATCTGACGCTTGATTTCAGCTCAGGTCATGATCCCAGGATTGTGGGATTGAGCCCCAAGTTGCTCAGCACTCAACCTGCTTAAGATTCTCCTCCTTTCTCTTCTGCTCATGCTCTCCTTCTCTCTAAAATAATAATAATAATAATAATAATAATAATAATTAATTAAAATTCCCGGAGTAATGAGGATCAAAAAGTTGCTCTTGAACTTGCCCTGGATTTGTATGTGGTGGTCAGGCCTTTCTCAAAACCTGTCAGTAATGGAAAAAAAGTAGGAAAGTGAGTAAACTCTAATGACAGTCTTTCTAGGTGGAAAAAAGTTACAGATTTCTCTAAATCCTTTTTCCTGGAATTAAAGTGTACATACACATAAAGATTTCTTGGGTATTTTTTTTTTTTTATTTTAATTAACACCTTGCCTTTCATTAGTTGTATGTTTCTTCCTGCTGGAAATGACTACTGTGCACTATTTTTCTTTTTTCTTTCTTTTTTCTTTTTTTTTTTTTTTTTGGTCCTTTGTTGAAACAGCTTTCCATTGATTCTGGAGTTTCTTTGCTTTTCAGTGGTCATATGTCCACATCCTGAACCCGCCAATGGAAGACTGACGTCAGGATTTGGAAGAAAATTTACCTACAAAGCAACAGTTATGTTTACGTGCTCAGAGGGTTATTACTATAATGGAACCAACATAGCAGTCTGTGGCAGTAACAGCACTTGGGAGCCTGCAGCCCCAATGTGTTACAAAGGTACAATGGGTATCTGTTTCCTCCCCTCTCTCTCTTTTTTTGTAATTTTGTTTCTTTGACGTTTAATAACAATGACGCCAAAAAATAGGTGCATGGTCGCAATTCTAGTATTTGACTCTGCCTTATATTCAGTTCCATGACAGATGTATTACAGAATTCACGGAAGCATTCTGCTGCTGTGATCTTACCCGTTTTCCTAGGGTCTTTGCATGTTACGCTGTGATCTTATCCGTTTTCCTAGGGTCTTTGCGTGTTACGTATGTCACACAGGTATATAAGTTTCTCTTGTATGGCTTTTTTGTGTGTAAAAATGAAGGGGAGGTGGGTGGGAGATGGGGTGAATGGATGACCGGCATTAAGGAGGGCATGCTTTGGGACAAGCACTGAGTGTCCTGCGTAAGAGGTGAATCCCTGGGTTCTACTCTTGAAACCAAGACTACACTCACTGTATGTTAACTAACTTGAATTTAAATTAAAAAAAAAAAATGAAAGATATAATTCACTTAAAAGAAAGCAGTAATTCGGGGGGAGGGGTGTACTAATCCAGTCTACATTATTTATTTATTTTTTTGTCAGTACTGATTCCTCTCAGTGCTAGTCCTCCGATTTTGAATCATTCAGATTTGGTTAACTTTCTGCTTATATTTTCCAAAAGTCTTTTAAATTCCTGGTGCAAATGCCAGCAATAACCCCAAGATTTGATGCATCTACATTATTTTGTTTTCCAGCGTCAACTCCTCCCAGTACAAAACCTCCAATTCCGAGTGTCTCAGGTTTAGTACCTTCCTGCTTATATTTTTCAAAACCTTCTAAATCTCTAACGCTTTACACACATTTATCATGTTTAGTAATGAAAGGAGGAAGAACGTATCGATAGCCATTTTAAGTTGTTAGCGATTCTAAAATTATTTGCCATAGTATGCAGATATAAACAGGTATGTAAACTTGGGCAAGTTATATAAACTTTAAATGTATTTACGTATTTGTAAAATGATTTTTTTTTTTTTTTTTTTTTTTTTTTTTTTTTTTTTTTTTTTTGAGAGAGAGAGATAGAGCACTAGCGCTCAAGCAAGGAAGGGACAGAGAGAAGGGGAGGGAGAGAGAGAGTCCTAAGCAGGCTTTACTCTGTCAGCACAGAGCCCAATGCGGGGCTCGATCTCACCACCGTGAGATCATGACCTGAGCCTAAATCAAGTCAGACACTTGACCAACTGAGACACCCAGGAGCCCCTGCAAAATGATTTAATGCCTTCCTCAATGAGTGATGGTAAATGTTTAATGGAATTCATTTACTTTTTTTTTAATGTTTATTTTTGAGAGAGAGAGAGAAAGAGAGGGTTGGGGGGAGGGGCAGGGAAGGGGGGGACACAGAATCGGAAGCAGGCTCTAGGCTCTGAGCTGTCAGCACAGAGCCCAGTTGCGGGGCTCGAACTCATGAACCGTGAGATCATGACCTGAGCCGAAGTCTGATGCTCAACCCACCGAGCCACCCAGGTGCCCCTTAATGGGATTCATTTAAAACAGCACAGTGCCTGGCACATGGGAAGCTCCTAAAGGCAGCTTATATGACATCACTCAAATTAATATTAGTGAAAAGGAAGGCCCTTGGCTTCTGTTTTTTAACATGTACATATTCTGTGCTTTTGACTTTGATGTTTTACTCCTTTCAGAAGTGATCTGTTGGCTCCTTTAGGGTATCTTCCTGGTCCAGAACAATGTTTCAGTTGCTGGACTGCAACCAGTTTAGCTTAGGGTTTTGTTTCTTTTTGTTTATATATGTGTGTGTGTGTGTGTGTGTGTGTATATATAATATATATATATTACATATATATATATTATCTATATATAAATAATATATATAATATATATATTAATAATATATATAAGTATATATATAATATATATATAATATATATAATCTATAAATAATATATATACATATATGTGT
>NC_064813.1:34114313-34121488 GCF_023721935.1 Panthera uncia
ATATATAATATATATAATATATAAATAATATATATACATACATGTGTGTGTATATATGTGTGTGTATATATATAAATAATATATATAAATAATACATATATGTAAGTAATATATGTATAAATTTTATATATATATATATATATATATATATATATACACACACACACACACACATAATTATTTTGTAGCTCAGTTTAAACTGGGAAATTTCTGCTACCTCTAGAATTAAAGACCTGTATTTCCATCCCCCACCTCCACCAACCCTCCTCACCTCGTACACTCATTCTTTTTCTCTTTACTGGCATTTTTATTTGGCGATAGAAACTAAATTTCATAGCCACCGAAAGGCGGGAATAGTCTTTATTCGCTGAATCTTGCATGTTCTGCTAATGAGCTACTCTGCTTAAGAACCGAAAAGATTATTTTGCTAGGGTTGGAAGGAAATATCTTCCAGGGTTCAGAGTTGCTATCTCTGAACACATTATTTTTGTGATTTATTGCCAGTTAACTTCTGGGATTTCCATTTTAAAACACAAAGCTACAGCAAACGTGGTTACTATGCATACATTCTGATGGACTTGTGCAAATAGATACTTAGTTTAAATTCCCAGAAGTAGAATTACAAAGTTCAAGAAGTATGTATTTTTTTACATACTCTTTTTTACATAATCTTTTTAAAGTCAAAATCAAAATTAAATCCGTAGTTTTGTATTAATAAATTTGGTGAATTGAAACATTAATTTTTTCAGAATCCAAGCCTCCTCTTATGACTACGACTCCGGGTTCAAGCCATCCAGATTCAGATCATCCAGGTCCAGCACTCTTTATCCTACTTACATTAAGAGCTTTATAAGGCAATGCATTAAAAATGATGTCCTACATTAATTTGCATTTCCTTTGCTCATTTTTCTACTAGGTTTCTACAATATTTTTCTCGATTGTAAATGAAAGCCCTGTTAATATGAAGTGACCAATTTTTTCCTGGGTTTTTTTCTTTGCTTTAATTTTACTAGTCAGTTCTTTTAAGATTTTTATACTCTTAGATGTAGATTGTTTTTCATAATTTTTTTTTTAATTTTATTTTTATTTCAGAGAGAGAGAGAGAGAGCTCACGAGTAGGGGAGAGAGAGAGAGAGAGACGAGAATCTTTTTTATATGTAAATTTTTTTAGCATTTATTTATATTTGAGAGAGAGACAGTGTGAGAGCGGGAGAGGGGCAGAGAGACAGAGACAAAATCTGAAGCAGGTTCCAGGCTCTGAGCTGTCAGCACAGAGCCCGACGTGGGGCTCGAACTCACAAGTCATGAGATCGTGACCTGAGATGAAGTCAGATGCTTAACCAACTGAGCCACCCAGGCGCCCCAAGAAAGAGCAAGAATCTTAAGCAGGCTCTTTTCTCAGTGCTGAGCCTGACAGGGGGCTTGAACCCACGACCCTGGAATCATGACATGAGCTGAAATCAAGAGTCGGACACTCCACCAACTGAGCCACCCAGGCACCTTACATCTTATAATTGTAATATATAAGTAGTATACAAATATAAGTTTATAAAATTTCAAACATTACAAAAGTATTTAGAGTAAAAGATTAGTTCTCATTCTCTTTCTCTAGTCTGTTACTTGAGTTAATCACTTAATAGTTTAGGGTATTTTTTCATCTATTTCTGTACATAAGCATCCTTTTATGTGTAGTTATACATACTTTGGTGCTTTTTTTTTTTCTTTATTCTTAAATAAAAATGGCATCATGCTGTTTTTTCTGAAACTTGCACTTTTCCACTTCATGGATTGTGGTTGTATTTAGATGACTATATCCCATCCTTTTAATGGTGACTTTAAGATGTGCCAGAGTTGATATAACTATTCTCCTATCAGGGGTCTTTTATATATGAAGACGTTTTATATTAACAAGTAGTTGGATATATTGATCTCTTCTCTAATGGCTGTGTGTATTTTGTCTTCTTCATAAAAGCTTTAGGCCTTCCCCTCGCCGAAATCTATTAACCATGCATTCTGATTACTTTCTGTGCATTTAGATCATTGGTGCATCTGAAATCCACTGTGGTATATGGTGTGATGTAGGGCTCCTCTCTACTCCACCCACCCCTACCTGGTGGCAAAACAGCAACATTCATTGAATAAGTTGTTTTCTCTCCAACTCTTTTCAAGTGCCAATTTTTATTATATATTAAATTCATGGGTATCCTACACATCCTTCTGTGCCCTTGAACTCTATACACTCCTATGCCAGCACGAAAGCATTTTTTTTACTATGGGACTATGATATGTTTTAGTATCTGGCAGAACACTTCATTTTCAGGAATGTTTAGACCATTCTGTATGTTAGCTTTTCGAGATAAACTTTTATTACCATTTTAGCCATTTTAAATGTACATTTCAGTGGCATTACGTGTATCCGCATTATTTGCCACCATCACTGCTATCTGTGTCTCCAAAACGTTTTCATCATCATTTCAAACTGAACCTTTATACCCATTAAACAATAACTCTCCATCCCTCCTCCCCCCCACCCCCCTTTATCCCCGGTAACCACTATTCCACTTTCTGTCTTTACGCGATTTCACTATTGCAAATACCTCATAGAACTGGAGTCATTTCTAGCTTATTTCAGTTAGCCAGTGTATTCTGGCTTATTTCACTTAGCATAGTGTTTTATTTATTTATTTTTTTAAGATAATCTATTGTCAAGTTGGTGAACATACAGTGTATACAGTGTGCTCTTGGCTTGGGGGGTAGCACGGATCAGAACTGACTTCCTTTTCTGGCCGAATCCTATTCCGTTGTATTATGTACCATATTTGTTTATCCATTCATCTGTTGACCGATGCTTGGGTCGTTTCTGCCTTTTGGCTCTTCTGGATAACGTTCCTCTGAATAGTAGCACCTAACTGTCTGAGGCCCTTTTTTGCACTCTTGGTGGCTCATACACCTAGGAGTAAGGAGTACGATTGCTGGGTCATGTGCTGGTTCTGTGTCTACTGTTTTGAGGAGCAGTCCTGCCGTCGTCCACGGTGGCTGCGCCGTGTTGCATTCCCATGAGTGATGCACAGATATTCCAGTTTCTCCACCTCTTTGGCACCACCTGTTCTTTCCCGGATTTTGAGAGTAGCCATCCTAGCACACGCGAAGTGGCATCTCCTTGTGGCTTGTATTGAATTCCCTAATGGTTAGTGATTCATCATCTTTTTATATGTTTCTTGGTCTTTTGCAGATCTTCGGAGGAAGGTCTTTTCAAAGTCTTGGCCCATTTTTTCTTATTAAGTATAATTTATTGTCAAATTGGTTTCCATACAACACCCAGTGCTCATCCCAACAGGTGCCCCCCTCCATGCCCATCGCCCTTTGCCCATTTTTTTAATTGGCTTGTTTTTTGTTACTGAGTTTTAGGAGTTCATTATGTATATTGTGTATGGAGGTCTTATCAGGTGTATGATTTGCAGATGTTTTCTCTCATTCTGTGGATTGCCTTTTCACTATTGACAGTGTCCACAGATGGACAGAAGTCTTACATTTTCACGAAACCTAACTTTACCTATTTTTTTCTTTTGTTGCCTGTGCTTTTGGTATCACCTCCAAGCAATCGTTGCCAGATCCAGCATCACAAAAGCGTGTTCTATATGTTTTCTTTGAAAAGTGTTACACTTGTAGCCCTATTTTAGTTTTCTGTGAGTTTTGAATTTTTGTGTGTAGTATAAAGTGAGGGTCCAACTTCATTCTTTTGTGTTTGGATATCCAGTTTTCTAAGAACCATTTGTTGAAAATTTTGCCCTTTCTCCGTTAAATATTCCTAGCACCTTTGTGGGCAATCATTTGACCACAGACATAAGGGTTTATTCCTGGGCTTTCTATTCTGTTCCATTAGTCTTGTGTCTGTCTTTATGTCAGTACCACTCTGCTTGATTATTGTAGCTTTGTAGTAAATTTTAAAATCAGGAAGCGTCAGTCCTCTCAACTTTGCTCTTTTCTTTTCAAGATTATCTTGGGGGCACCTGGGTGAAGTCGGTTAAACGTCCGACTTTAGCTCAGGTCATGATCTCAAGGTTCGTGAGTTTGAGCCCCACATCGGGCTCTGTGCTGACAGCATGGAGCCCACTTCGAATCCTCTATCCCCTTCTCTGTCCCTCCTCTGCTTGTGCTCTCTCTGTCTCAAAAATAAACATTAAAAAAAAAAAAAAAAAAAGAATATCTTGGCTATTCTTAGTCCCTTGAGATGCCATATGAATTATAGGTTAGTTTTTTCTGTTTCTGCAAAATGTATATTCAAGATGGTGATAGGGGTTGCATTTAATCTGTAGATTGCTTTGTGTAGTATGAACATTTTAATAATAGTCTTCTAATTCATGAACACGGGATGTCTTTCCATTTATTTATATCTTCAGTTTGTTTCAGCACCATCTTGTAGTTTTCAGTGTATGAGTTTTTCGTCTTGTTTTATTCCTGAGCATTTTGTTCTTTTTTGATGCTATTGTAAATGGGATTTTCTTAATTTCCTTTTTGGATTGTTCATTGTTAGTGTATAGAAATACAACTGATTTTTGTGTGTTGGTTTTGTGCCCTGCAACTTTGCTGAATTCATTTATTCTAATAGGTGTGTGTGTGTGTGTGTGTGTGTGTGTGTGAGAGAGAGAGAGAGAGAGAGAGAGAGAGAGAGAGATCCTTAAGACTTTTCTGTGTAAAGGTCACATCATGTGGAATAGAGATCATTTTAGTTCTTCCTTCCCAATTTGGATGCTTTTTATTTCTTTTTCTTGCCTAATTGCTCTGACTAGAACTTCTAATATTATGTTAAATAGTAAGTGGAAAACACAAGCATCTTGTCTTGTTCCTGATCTTAAGGGGAAAACTTTTCAGTTTTTGAGTAAGCTAATGATGGCGTTTTCATAAATGGCCTTTATCACAATGGTGTCTCCTTCTATTGCAGATCAACATCGAAATAGTTTATTAAGCCCCCCCACATTTTTACTTTTAAGTAGAATCCCATTGAATCCATAGGCTAACTATGATGCAGTTGCTTGTTATACCATAGAATATTATCACAGGAAATGTTACTGAATAGGAAGAATACTAATAATATACAAATTTATGATATATTATGATACTACTTTTAATGGGAAACATTTAACATAGTTTACATAAGGAAAATGAAATTACAAGGGTTTTTATACAAAAGCGAGAAATCAAAACCTCTAAATTTGGAGGCCTTTAAGCTTTATTATTTTCTTTTTTTTTTCTTTTTAACTTATTTCCATTTTTTTCCCCCCTAGGAGCTCCCACTACACCACCATCTGGAGACGTTAATACTTTAGGTACTATTTTGGTTATTGATTGCTTTGTATTATGAGACCCTAGAGTTCTACGTGTAAATATCATATTTCAGTTATGTGTAGATAAGAAAGAGCATGTCACAAATTGGTAATATGTCACATTTGGAGTTATTTTGATAGTGCAGATACGATGACAGATGTAAGCAGTATATGTAGATACATGTATACAGTATAGTTTTTAAGAGCTGTCCCCAAATAGGATTCCTAGTAGGGTGAGGTCACTTTCTTAAATACTATGATTATATGTAGGTTAAAATACATACAACATAACTTGCTGTTCATGGGGTAGTGTTATTTTCTTTGTGGCAATTTGGAGATAAAGTTTCTTTCTACTTGTACCTTGTATACATAAGCCTTAAAATGCTACAGGTTGGGTTAGTTTTTTTCCATTACAGGCTGGTATGGCAAACTTGACATAGGCTCGCATGGTTCACACAATGTATGTTAAAGAAAATGAAGAAAAAGCTATAGTTGCGACAGTTAAATGGAAATATAAAGGTTTCTTGATAAGTAAATGAGAAATGCCTATTACTTTTATTTATATTAGACTAGTAAGTAAGGCTAACCTTTTTATAACTCTTTAGGCTTGTTGTATTTTCCCTCTGAACACTGTAGTCAGACCGTCATTGTACCAGTAAAACCAGTGCCATCCTAAGATGGTAAACGCTTCCTAATATTTTATGAAATGAAAAGAACAGATGTAAACATGACATTTTATGCTCTGACTTCCAGAACTTTAATATAAGTAATGGCAGTTCACAAGCCGAGGTACTCCTGACATCATTTCTAAGAATTAAGATTTTGTAGTATGATTTATTGCTCTCTGGGTAGTCAACAATGCATGTTTAAGTCTCTATACATTATTTTCATCTATGTGCCCTGGTGTTTCATTTACATATGTAGAATCTCCTTGGTAATTAGGATTATGTCTTACTTTTTTTAGGGGGTAGAGGATCAGGAGGGGTTGATGATAAAATATTATTTTGAAGATTCTGAAACTAACATCCTTGTTTGTGATACATGAGTAGAGATTTATTTATGACCCAGTCCACAGAGCCCATTTTGGTGGAAAAAATACAAATTCCTAACAAAATCATAAATGATAGGATGAGTACTGATTCAAGTAAACCAACTATAATGGGGTAATACATTTTAAAGCAATTTCCCTCTGATCTACTGAATTCTTAGTTGTCCTAGTAAGCTTTACGAAATAATCTGATACGGCAACGACAGCACAAAACAATGAAAAGTTAGGTTCCTCTGAAGAGTCTTACAAGGTGGACCCTGGATGTGGGATCAGAGTCCAAGGGCTCTGTGATCGGAATGATCTGGACACAGTAGCAGTCGTGCTAAAACTAGACTGAGGAACTCTTTCTTTGCTGTCGTGTATAATCTGAGCAAGATTAAATGCGACTACTCTCTGGGTCCCTTGTGTGCTCAATTATCTTCAAACTGTTCTCGTTTTTTTCTCAGGCAAAGGAATCATTGCTGTGATTGTCATTGTTGTTCGTAAGTAGCCCAAACTTGATGTTACTTAAATAAAAATAATACTGTGAGCAAGTGCATTTTTTAATGTATGCAGTTAAGTTGTTTTTAATTTAACTTTCCAATTTCTATAGTTTTTATAGCTTGAAGTGAAGTACACCAGTCTAGAACGGTCTGACTTTGTATATAATACACTATGTTTTGTTGGTGAATGTATATTCTTTTATATTCCACTTGTCCACTTAGTAACAAACCTAAATACTCCATGTGTTTTCAGGGTGATGAGTCATGACTCTGTGTCCCAAATATGCTTTGGGTACTTTTCTAAACTAAGCAAGGATTCTT
>NC_064813.1:34121988-34140063 GCF_023721935.1 Panthera uncia
GAAGGTTCCACTGACGGTCCTGGAAGCCATTTGTCTGCCCCAGCCTCCGGGAACCCAGTAGATGTTTATTCTGGATTGCATCTTAGACAGAGGTTTGTGGGTGACTAATTTCCTCGGAAGGTGGCCCCAGAAAGCAAGGTGAGCGAGTGGGTAGCGGGATGAGAAGATGAGAAAGGGAACACAGCGAAGAAGGGAGCTTTCTCGGGGTGTCGACTGAGGCTGCAGACAGGTGTGCAGTTCTGAGACTGTTCTCTGAGAGCCTGTAGATCACAATTCTGCAGAGTCCTTCCAGGGATGAGGACCCGGAACGTTTGTCCACCAATTCCCCTCTCCCATTGGTGGAGACTTGTTCCAACATCTTCGACAGCCAACCCTGTGGGCCCCCTGAGCAGCCTCCTGTGGCCAGGGAGCACCATCAGGCACAGAGACCCTGATGGCCGATGGCTCTTTGGCCCTGCCTGCAGTAGCCTCCAGGGTCGGGACGTGCGCAGGGCACATATGGCCTCTTCCAGTTTCCTTTTCTCTATGGCTCTCTTCTGACATCTGTTCTGGTCTACCTCTCTCTCACCACTCTAAACTCTCATTTCTCTTTATCAGGTCCCCTGTGACATTTGCTTTTGTCCTTATCTCGCATTGAGGTTTCTCTTGTTATCTGAATTCTCATAAATCGAATAATTGTCTATACTAAGTACAAAACAACTAAAATTCACCAACAAGTCAACAATCTGCTGTAACAAACATCAATCCTCGCTTTTGGTTTTGGGGAGTGAGGATGTGGAATGAGCCTCAGGGGTCCCGCAGACATTCTGGGAATAGAATTGCAACATTGTCTGCTGCTATTGTTTAATTAGCTGTGCATCATAACTATTTTTTCCAAATTTTTCTTCTTTTTTTAAAATATGAAATTTATTGTCAAATTGGTTTCCATACAACACCCAGCGCTCATCCCAACAGGTGCCCTCCTCAATGCCCATCACCCACCCTCGCCTCCCTCCCATCCCCCCATCAACCCTCAGATTGTTCTCAGTTTTTAAGAGTCTCATGTTTTGCCTCCCTCCCTCTCTAACCTTTTTTTTTCCTTTTTTTTCCTTCCCCTCCCCCATGGCCAAATTTTTCTTCTCAAATGTGATCTAAAATTGTGGAAAATATTGCTAGTAATATGCATGAGCTGAGCAGGCTTAAAAAAGACCTTTTCAGAAGATTTTGTAGCAGAGGAACTTGTTCAGTCTGTTGCTCATCAAGGGTTTCAGTGAGAGAAAGGAAAGGAGCCTGGGCACTTGATACCAAAAATCTAAGATGAAATTGAGAACATTCAGAAAAACAATGTTATCATCTTATGAGAACGGGGCAGATGTATCATTTCAAAACAACTGAATTGCCTGCATCATCTTACCTTAGCAGGAGCTATGCAATTGCAAGCAGAGAAAACTCAAACGGATCACCGTGTAGCTCATGTCTGTGTCTTTCTGGTGTGTTTCTGTTTATCAACTTGTAACATCAGCAGGGACCGGGGGAGAGGGTGTTGACCAGTTCTCTGGGGTGAAATGTGGCTGAATATCAGACGACTGCTGGTTTACCCACTGGCTCTCACTGATTCGCCACCAGAGAGGGTGACTATATATGCCTCCATCCTTCTTCTTTGCCACCAAACTTCGACTCAGAAGAGTTTTCACTAATTAAGTAATAATTTTAAAAAACAGTAGTTTGCTTATTTTGTTTTGTTATAAGCTATTTGAATTAGTTTTCTATTTCATTATGATTCATATCACATTATTTTACTTTATTTTTTTCCGTAAGACATGTTTTCTCTGGCATACAAGAAAACCTCATTTTGACTGATACTGCATATTATCACTGCTGAATATTAGAGAACTAGATGATGTTTTAAATGTATTATCTACATAAAAATCCTTGGTGCATTTTTGCAGCTGTGTTTAAGAATGTTGGGCTGATACGAATGAATTGGTTTGAATACCGGCATGGGTTCGGAATGAATACTTTCTCCCAATTTCATAAGGAAAACTAATGTTCCTGCTATCTGAAAAGTCACCTTCCACACCATTTTTATGGTGGATTATAATGGAATAACAAAATACGCTTATATTTTCCTATTATTTCCTATTATATTTTCCTATTATATTTTCCTATTATTCGAGTATATTCATACGAAGAATTGTCTACCTCAAGCTTCGTTCATTATCTGTCCAGAAGACGTAGTTGAGGCTTGAAATGCCAATCCTTCTTGCTTCCTTCCTTGACATTTTCTATGAGTATATGAGCAGTGCAGAGTCTTATTTTCATACTGATATGAATTCTTCCTTCACTCTTTAACAGTATATTCTTTGGTGGATAAATGTCTCAGGTCCTAGATGAATAGTATATATGCATCTCAAAATTGTCTAAATTGAATGCATGTATATGCAAACAAATACTGAAATAATAAAGTTGGGTACAAATGACTCCATTTCATTTTTTTTTCCTTTTTCTCTTTCCATTTTTAATTGACATTTCATGCTGAACGTTTCAGTTTTTGTGCATAATTGTATAAATTACAAACCACCTTACAAGTGCAACTGTTTCCTGACCTAGCAACTCTACTTGTCTTTGAAATTAATTTAAAATTTGTGCACATTTAGCAAAGTAGTGAACCAATCAGACCCGCACAATTCCTTTTCCCTTGTCCCAGAGATCCACTGTCACCGCTTGGGGCATTTTTTTTTCCTGGTATTTATCACCATATTTTTTAGAGAGTATATATTTTTTCTTTTTAAACGAATTATCCATTTATCTATCGTTCACAGCCAAAGATCAAATCAACTGCTTTTCCTCGCTCTTTCTTCCAACGTGGCTATTGCCCAATTTTAGTTAAATCAGTAGTATAACATTTACTTATTATCACTGCACTGAGCAAGTAGTGTTCTGTGGGCATGTTTCTTTTCCTTACAATGGTCTTTTATTTTACGCCGGCCGATAGTGTTCTTCTTAGTGATGTTGTTTGCCTGCTTCCTTATCCCTCTTTCTATTTCCAAGTCCTCCTAAGTGCTCCAAGAGATTTTTCAGTCCATCGAAATTGTCCCAATGTTTGGAGACAACACATGCTTATCAACTCCCTTTTTAGTCTCCATGGATGGTTCTCCCAAGGTCTATTAGGATGAGCAGAGCCTAATCCCAGGGAAACTGGTAAAGATGATGAATTCACACCTCAGAGTAGGTAACCACTCTCAGGTGAGGGAGCTGGGGTATCGATCCGATAATTGCCATCAGTTGTTAAGTGAGATCTGCTTCTGGAAGGTGTTGATTGATTACCTCCCTTTTATCTCTATAGGTAAAAAGGCAGAGTACCTTTAAATGATTCCGGAAGAAGTCTGAGCAAAAGGAGGCAGAAGTGACCTTTGGAATTTGTCCAGACTGTGCTGAAGTGCAGCGTCCTAGTGATATAGACGGGACATCTGTATACTGCATTGTGCAGCGACTGCTTTCACGTCTGCAGATTCGGTTTTGTTACTTGCTCTGGGTCTTGGATCCGTGTTTTCTTCTCTGTTGCTTTTTTATTTTCCTGGAGCCTATCCTTTCGGAACTACCTGGGAAATGATGCATAGGAAGTAAAAATAGGCGTCCTAACATATTTGAAACCGTCTTTAGGTTGACGCTTGATTGAGAATTCAGCTGGGTATAGAAAGCTAGGTTAAAATAATTTTCCCTCTCATTTTGAAAGAATTTCTCCGTTGTCAAAAAAGAAAAAGAATTTCCTCATTGTCCTATTAACTCCAGTACAGCTACTGAGAAGTCAGAGGGTATCTTACCTTCTGACCTGATGTTTCCCACTACCCTGGAAACTTCTAGGATACACTCATTACCCACGATGTTCTAAAATATCATGCCAAGAACTTTGCTAAATTTTATCTTTTCATGTATTATATGCAGTTCTTGATGAGCCCTTTCAATCTATAAACTCATGTTCTTCTGTTCTGAGAAATTTTCTCATATAACTTCTTTAATAACGTTTCTTCATTGTTTTCTCTTCACGGACATAAAATTAACCCAATATTGTTTCCCTTTGTTCATTAGGCATCTTTGTTACACATTTTGTCTTCATTCCTACCCTCAACACTCCACATATTTTTCGAGAAATTTCTTTGGCTTTACATTCCAGGCCCTCTGTTGAATATTTCAATTTCTTTTAAGACCATTTCATTATAGCTCCCAAAAGATTTTTACTCTTTTTTCCAAAAAATTGCATCTTGTTCTTTCTACCTAGATTCATTCTTGTCTCCATGCAGCTATTTAAAATAGAGAGGCATTCTCTTTACAGTGTGCGAACGATCATTGGTCAGTTTTTCTTTTTATAAGAGCAAAGCCCAAATCACCTAATTTAAAGTTCTATGGATACGAACAACTTTTGCCGGCATTAGCCTTACTTGCAGGGTTGATGGTACAGTGAGGCATTTAAATTGCAGTTGTGGCAGAAACTGCTCCTTGGTTTCCTAAATTAACCCCTCCCGCTTTTATTTTAAGGAACAGAATCACTTCCACCACTTTAAATATCAGCAGGACGCGTGACCCCTCAGCAAGAGCCTCCCCATGGCTGCAACTTCCCAGTCACTCCCCTGCTTGTTCTCTGCTTCCTCTTTCCTCATGCAAAGGGCTGACGGGGTGCTTGGAGCCAACTTCTGCCTTGCTGAGGAGGACAGCACCCCAAGGCATGTGGAGACAATAAGCAGAAAGGGACAGTGGTCCCTGGTTGACCATATTGGGCAGGGCTGCTGACCATCCTACATGCTCGTATGCCTCTTTTTTCCATGAAAGAAAAACCAAGTTCTACATGATTTGAACCACTAAGTTTTGGGGTGTCCTGTCTGCTGACAAGTATGGGGTGGGAGTCTCCAGATCCTAGTGAATATTAGTGCCTTCTCCCTCACCGTCTGGTTTCTCTAGAGAAAGATGCTCTGGTCTTCTGCCTGTTTCTTTACAACTTGACTTTCTACCATGCCAGGTGAGGAGACTGTCGCCTCTATACTCTCCCTGAATTCCGATTCCTCCCTCCGTTCCTGCGCCCATTTCCACGATCACATTACTTGTGCCCCGTTAACAATGAGAGCCTTTGATTCTTTCCTGAACTGATTGTTCCCAACCCTAGAAGGTAGGACATTTGCCCGTGTTTCCTTGTTTTAGGTGAAGTGTTTACCCTCCATTACGACTCATTTGTCCTCACCTTTCTTGCAGAGGTTTGTCCACGGTGGTGCTGAGCAATTACACCATGAGTAAACACTGTAGCAAGTTACGTGAAACGTTCATTTGGTGCTACAGTTTAATTCAGCCTCAGAAAAACAACCAGGAACCCCCTGCTAACACCTATTCTCTGACTAGAAGAATATAAATTAAAATCAAGTGATTTTTTTTTTCTGTTCCAGGTTTAATAACCACAGGGAGAAAGACATTGGTAAGCTAGAGGCTCTGCTACAAAAAATCTTAACTCAAGTAAGAGTTTTGCCGTTTTGCATTGATGGGAGCTATAAGGGGGGGGGGGGGGGTATGTTACTTTCTAAAATTCCTGTGAGTCCAGGAGTGACTGTTCCCAGTTCTGCGTTTTTGTCAACTTTAGGCAAATACTCAACATTCTGATCCTGATAGTGAACCCATTTGCAGACTTAAAGGTATGAATTCTTGTTATTCAAAATATTTAAGAAATTTAAATATGGATTTGTGCAGTTTGGAAAGTTTTATTTCTAAAATGTCATTTTTTTATTTGAAACTTTAGATGGTATCTGGCTCAATACCAGTGGAAGCTCGAATATTACAAGTTTTAAGTTATATTTACCTTTATTGTAGGCCAAAATGTGCAAGCATCAATGGGGCCAATCACGAGGCAGACATCATGTCGTATTTTTTTTAATGAAGCATTATTAGACTTCGATAAAAGATTAACTATAGGATATAAAAGAAACTCTACATGGTAATCCCAGGGCTGGGAGAGGGTAGCGAGAGAAGAATAAACTTCAAACAGGGTCCCTCCCAAGGCTGTAGCTGGAACCCACTAGATGCCAGGGAAGTTCACGGGCGGCATGGCATGCACCAGAGCTTATCTGCAGAAACCGACCCTCCAGAATTCAGGCAGCGCATAAGTGACCTGCAGGTGATGGCTGCAACATGGACCTGGGCTGCTGAAGGGGCACCAGAGTACTGGGTGACTGTGACGTGAACGGCGCGTGGTGGCCAGGCACAAGGGTGTGCTTGCGAGCGGGAGCCCAGCCCCACGGCAATCCTGCAGGGAGGAGCTGGGAGGTGGGTCAGGTATATGGGCTTGCAGATGGAAGCTGGCATGGTAAGAGGCTTGAGATAGCACCCCTGTCGGGAGAACCACAGGAAGGTGATGGCCGGGCCACTTAAGGGCTGCAAGGTTGACATGGGACGGACTCTGTGGGATGGGCACAAGCCTGGGGCAGAGTGCCGCTGCAGAACCTCCTTCTCACTGGGCTAACCTACCTGGAAGCAGCAGGGAACAGGGGAGAGTCCTTTCTTCCTTCAGTGTCCCTCTAGCACCCTCTGTTGAGAAAGTTCAACGTCACGATCACCTTGAGAAACTCCAAGCAGTTCTGATTCCATACCTCCGAGCTGCGATAAACAGGGACTGTAGAGCCAAAAGGCAACATAGCGCTAACTGGCACAGCACGACAGCTGGAAGTTGCTAAACATGCAAAGTCAAAACCACGCAAGGATTGCTCAGAGGTAGACCGTGGGAGAGGAAGTGCCAGAAGAGTAGCAACAGATGTATTACAATTTAGATTAAGATAGTCATTTTGTTTGAGTTTATTTTCAGGCAAGGAAAACAAGGAAAATACGATGATTATATATTTGCTATTGGTTGAGAAAAGAAACACAGTTCTGAAAAAGGACCTTATTTGCTTTTATTAAAATACATAATTTTGGGGCGCCTCGGTGGCTCAGTCGGTTAAGTGTCTAAGTCTTGATTTCTGCTCAGGTCATGATCTCATGGTTTGTGGGTTCGATCTCCACCTTGGGATCTGTGCTGACAGCACTGAGCCTGCTTGGGATTTTTTCTCTCTCTCTCTCTCTTCTTTCTCTCCCAGCTCCTTTCCTGCTTGCACTTTTATTCTTTCTCGAAAATAAATAAACTTTAGATATATATAGAACTTTAATGGCAGAAACAGGTGGAGCACTGCCTCAACACGGATCTGACAAGATCAAAGCGGCAGGAGAATGGACAGTGAGGTGCAGAGAGACGGAAGGATCTTGGATTTGATTGACGAATCTTGGCGAGAGGACAAGCTGTGTAGGAAGAATACTGCTGAATGGGCTTCCTGATCTGGAAGAGGACGAGGGTGGCACCATGGAATCTGTTAAAAGAACCAGAAGTGACATGGATTCACTGGCCTTAGAGTACTTCCCAGAGAATGTTCCCCCTACAGGAAGAGCTGGCTCTTTTTTCGTGGACGGATTTTTAAAAATTACAAAGATACGAAGTGTTTTCTTTCAGTCTCCTAATGCAGATCATTAAGTGACGAGTCTATACTCAAAAAAGGACACTCAGTTTGTGGCAGCAAAGTGCAAATGTGAAAATACTCACTGGAATGAGAAACTGATGGAGATTTCTCAAGAATGCAAAATACTTAGTTAGCCCTTTGAACTGGAGTTCTTTATTCACTAGCTTGTGTTTGAAGGTGACTGATTATAAACGTTGACCTTTAACTCTGATTTTGCTTTACTGTCAGAGTTTAACATTTCCCAACTTCTTATATGTGTCCTGTGACACAGGCGATTGAAGACACAGAGGGAAGGACAAAGAAAGAGGAAGGCAGGCATGAGGGGATGGTTAACTTCCCACGTGCCCCCCCTCTGAGAAGCATTCTGAGCGGCTGTGTTTAGCGCCCGCAAGTACAATGGGTGTTGAGATAATCCTTTCACTGATTCCTGGGATTCCTAATTGTCACACATACAGGAAAGAACAGATGAAATGTTTCTGCCTTTTTTCCTTCCTGTCATTGCCATCAACCAACAAACATGCATTATGGATTACTCATGGGGTTCATTGAACAGTGGGACAAAGGAATTCTGATGAAAGAAAATCATGGTGTCTGTTCCAAAGAGTTTCCTGCTGAAGCACTGAGATACTGTGTTCAAGCTACCACTTGATGTTCCTTGTCATTTGGGTGTCCAGGCGATGGTGGTCCTCCACCTGATTTGCTGACTGGCTTCTCCAATAAACAAATTGCGTCAGACACACTTCAAAACTGGGACTGCCCTGAAATACAGCAGCCATCCTGGCTGTCATAGAATCAGCTCACTCTGTATTACTTCTCATGCTAGGGGCCCAAAGGACTGTTGTCTTTTGTGCCAGTAAGTATTAACACTTATTTTTCTCACCTGTGCTTTTGTTTTATTTGGGAATGTTCTCTGAGGAACTCACTGAATTCTTTATCTGAAATGGCAATCTTTGATCAAAATTGTCTTCACAATTATCATCGCCTAAGCTATTTGGAAGAAGTCGGTTAGGAATGCACACGGAGATACTTTTCTCATGGTAAGGATATCAAATATATATCCCTTTTCCTTGTTTCCCTATGAGCAAGTGCGACCATATTCAAGAATATACATTTGTATGGATAACTGGTCGCTATATCACATCCTTAATGATCACAGTGATCTAACCGAGCAAACAAATCTAATTACATTTTTTACTTCTTAAAATATATCAGAAATATGGGATAAATGTTTACATTTATATTTCTTCAAAGTAAAATTCAGTAAGTCATGGCCCCCTTCATGTCACCTGCAAAGAATTCTGCTCTCCTCACTTTAACAGCACAGATTGGTTTGAAGCTATCTGACTTCGTAGAAGTGGAATGATACGTTATGTGTTCTTTCTTCCATGTCTTTTAATTTTTTTTGCTAACCATTATATTTGTGAGATGCGTCCACGTTGTGTGCGGTCAAGGTTCAGTCATTTTAATTTCTGTTAAGCATTCCACCATTGCATGAATCTAACACTGTTCACTTGCCTACTCTAGGGTTAAAGAACAGTGGGGTATTTTCCATTTGTTTGTGGCCAGGAACATTTTTGCACATGTCTTTTGCTGAACACATCTATTTTTTTAAAAAAACAATTTTATTTTTTAGGCCTACTGTGAAGTTTGAACTCACAGCCCCGAGATCAAGAGTTGCACGCTCTACAAACATAGCCAGCCAGGTGCCCCTGAACACGTCTATTTTTGATGAACAAATACCTAAAAATGGAGCTGCTGGATGGGTGCATCTGTTCAGCAGTTTTCCACAGTGGTTGCACCGGATGGTAGCCTCCCACCCTATCCCTGCACAACGTGCAAGTTCTTTACAATATTGCTATTTTTTGTTTGTTTGTTTGTTTGTTTACGTATGTATGTATGTATGTATGTATTTGCGATATTCTGCTGGGTATGAAATGGTATCACATTGTGCTTTTAACTTGCACTTCCCTCCTGATTACTGAGGTTGAACTACTTTTCCTGTATTTGTTGACCATTTGGATATCATCTTAATGTGAAGTGCTATGGCAAGTCTTTTATCCATGCTCCGTGGTCTACCTAGTTCTGATTATTTGTAAGAGTTTTTAACATTATCTGTAAAAAAAGTCTCTGATGAGTTAGGTATTGTAAAATTCTGTATTCCTGCTCTGGTAGCTTACCTTTTATTTAATGTTCATAAGGTGCTTGATAAGCATACTTTCCTACGTTTTTGTGGCTATAATTTTTCAAGTTTTTTTTTTTTTTACTTTAAGTAGTGGTTTGGTTCTTTAAGAAAATTTTTTTTCAGTTTGATTACTGGGGTTTTTTGGGGGGTATGTTTTGTGTGTTTTTTTGTTGTTTTATTTTTTTGTTTTATGGTGGGGGTTGTATCCTGTTTAAGAAATCTATCCTGGTGGCCTTAGTCCCTCTCTTCATCCCTTGCCTGGCATCCTCAGCCCCTCTCTCTACTGCCTGATGGCTCATGCGGCCAAGCCCACTAAGTGCACAGGCAAGGCGAGTGCTTATCCACTCTGCTGTGCTCAGGTAGGCGTCCAAGGCAGAATGCTCAAGGCCCTTGGGTCACTCTGTATGCTTAGCTACTTGATCTAGCCTGCTTCAACTAGTGTTCCAGCCATATGCCAAATCTTTTTCTAGAATTTAGTTGTTTCGACCTCAACAATCATAACATTCTTTGACAGTCTGCTGTGTGCCAGGTGCTGAGGGTACAGCAGGGAATAGACAAACACACACTCCACAAAAGCTGATAGTCCAGGGCAGGAGCCAGCTACTAAACATTAATCCTATCAACAAAATGTTCAAATAACCACTGTATTGTAAAGAGAGGGAGCGTCCTGTGTCAGGGATGGAGCGGCATGGCCTGGAAGGAAGGGCCATTGGAATCATCGGCATCCCCCATACTGAAGGACATTTTATTTTCCAGAGATTATTCTTACCACGTAAAATGCCGTTTCATAGTCCAGCGATTCTCTTCCCTAACGTCTGCTTGTATTCAAAAATGTTCTGTCAGGTTATGGCTTTAGAAGCTTAACAAAACATGGCAGTAAGTGGAAAGTATGCCGTTCCCTTCTCTAGGCCCAGCTTTTAATTATTTTGGTCCTGGTGAGGTAGTGGAACTGGAAGCAAGCCGAGTGGCGGGTCAGCCAGCCAGACCACTTAGCACCTGAAAAGTCCCCCAAGACGAAAGCAATAGAGAACGACTTTATATAGACGGCAAGAGACGGACGACTGAGTGGGCAGGTATCAGGACAAAGTTTAGTGGAAACTCTTGAAACACAACAGTTCAATTCAACAGAAGAAAAGACATTCTGATGAGGATGATGATGAATCAATTTAAAATCTTTAGCAGACTGGAACTTCATGGAACAATTTTATGACAGACAATACTTGGCAGGAGTTAAGGTTGGAGTAAATATTTTCTTTGGTTATTGCCTGTATGCCTTTTAAAAATAAACTTGTGCCAAAATAGATATAAATAAAGGGGGGAAAATAAAGAAATGGTATCTATGTCTGCCCTAAGATCACAACTGTATTTGCCCGTATTTTCTTTTAGGAGATTTATGGCTTTACTTTCACAGTTATATTCATGACCACCCCAAATTGTCACGGTGTGAGTAAAGAACCAAGATTCCTTTTTTTCCCATGTACATATCCAATTGACCTGGTGCCTTTTATTGAAAGGAACTTCGTCTCCCCCATTGCTCTGTAGTGTGTCAGTTTGTCATAAATCAATTGATCATGCCTGCTCGGGGCTTATTACCTGACTCTCAATTGTTAACCTTTAGTCCATTTGGTTTCCTACACGAATACCACACTATCTTATTTACTGAAGATTCATAACGGGTCTTGATATGTGGCCATGTAGTTCTTTGGTTTTGCTCCTCTCCTCCCTTATCCCCTTCATCCCCCCTCCATCTCTCTCCTCCCTCATCTTAGAGATTGCTCTTACAACTTTTGATCCCTTACATTCCATATGAATTGTAGAATCAGCTTATCATTTGTTTAAATCAAAATGCTATTGATCTTGATTATGATGCAATGTATCCATGGGTCAGTTAAGGAGGCGTTGACATTTATACAACGTGATGAAGAAGGAGTTGTTCTGGGGTCTTCTCCACCCTGGTAGAGGCAGAATGTTCCTAGGCATACTCCCCTAAGTAATAGATTCAGGATCCCGTACTTTAGATGGAAATTCTTTGACACCGTTGGTTTGCAACACTCCTGGGAGCTTCCCAGCTATAATGGGAAACTGACCCCTCTACGAGGAGGGCAGGGAGAGACAGAAGAGGCAGGCCCCTCCAGATGGGTGGTTTTAATAAGCAAAGGGAACTGACATATGAGTACTGTCCTGGGTGGCGGGAAGACAGATGGAGCCCTGTGCCTTCCCACCAAATCTTTGGTTTATAAAGAGGCCTAAACTGGTTTCAGTCGCATATACCGTGCCGCTGTTCTCAACACCACATCACTATTTCAAGGATATGTCCTTCAAGCAGCCTGGAGGAGTGTGAAAGGGAGAGAGGAACCCACATTCCAAGGACAGGGGAGGCGTGGGAGCCTTCGAGGGGACAGGCCCAGCTCATAGGCAAACTGGTGGTCCCATCGTTCCGATGACGTTCCCCGAAAGGCACGATGGAAGGAGCTTCGGATGTGAATCCGATCTTGGTTCAGAATCTGACACGACCACCGAGGAGAAAGGTTTGGGGGAGATTTACTGGGTCTTTCCCAGTTAGGTTCCTCATCTGTTACATGGAGCTATAACACCTACGTCATATTTTTATGTGAAGAAATTAAATGCAAGGATTTATGTAGACGTTGGAATATGATTAATAAGCAGAAGTGCTTTCTAAAAAATAATCTTCTGTTAAACTATTGAAATCACCTCTTTTATCTGACATCCTCAGGGTTTATTCTAGTTCCTCTTCATAAAATGAAGCAACTGGATGGTGTGTTTATCCACTTTCCTTTCTCTCCAGGGAAGGAAATTGAATTGTGTGCTGTCATCAATATTACAGACGGATGCACTTATTTCTGAGTCACTTATTTCTGAGGAATGTTCCTCTTTAGTTTTGAGAGCTAAGCACTTTGGTTGTTGCATGCTTCATTTGCACTTACCTCAATTCAGCTGGGCGGCGTAGGTCATTTTCAGACATTTCCCAGTGCTTATGATCCTCTGTGGATGAATACCTGTGTCTCTTTAAATGACAAATATACACAGCTGGTCCAAGAGGGGACACACGAAATTCAGGTTGGTAACTTCTTCTGTGCCCTTGGCAGAGACTAAAAGAAATAAGCTGAGTGAAAGACTAAGGCAGTGATTAATGGACCAGTCTTCACCCAGATAGCTATTAATAAATAAGCTAAGTCTGGAAATGAACAAATATGCCTTCTACCATATAGAAGTTAGTGCTTTAGTTAGAAATACAATGCTAGGCTGGAAGCTCCTTCACTCCGATCCAGTGCCATTGAGAAAGTCGTGAATTTGTCGCGACCTTCTGTCCATTTATCACGCTTGATCCTCTCCCACTTAATTTTCCATGCGCGCTTTATCTTTGCTGTAAACACCACGCTGAGAAATTTCCCTTGACTCTCCAAATGGCGTAACCCCACAATTGATTACACTTGGCATCATAGATACTCAAGGAAACTTCAATACTGAGGGAATAATTGCTGTTTTGACTATATTTTTGTCTTTTCACAAGGTAGACTTGCAAGCTTTTTCTATTCCAATTAGGCTCTGACGGGTGTAGAAATAAAATTGAACTACACGTCTTTTTTATTCCTGCCTTTCTACCGGGAATTCACACCGGTGCATGAAGACAGGACACAGCAGGAAGATGGCATAGAGCAGCACCTCGCCCTCATCCCTGAAGAAACGGCCACGCATCCCGGACCATTTTCCTCATTTATCTAGAATTCTCCAAGAGAAATGTTGTCTGTAGGTAGACAACAAGCCACCAAGTGCCCCCCACAACACTGAGAAATTCTCGGGGTCACATCTGTAAATCCTCATGGAATCCGAGAGAACATTCATGTCAGGCTCATATCATTCTCCCAAGACCTGGAGCTTTATTGGAGCCCCATCAGATCCTGCCCAGTACTGGGTGTACTTAATTCTGCCCCTCCCCTTTAGTGACTCAGACTTACTTTTGGTTCGGGCATCAATTTCCTACTGACTTAGAGCTTCACTTCAGCCTCATTCGGGGCATCTGAGAACACTGGGTCGCAGCGCACGATCTCTGAGACTCTTCACCATGTCCCCCAGGTTGCAGGGAATTTTCCCAGCACTGTGTCTCCTTGGGGTCTTGTCTCTACTGCAATGCCCATTTGTCCTGTGCGGTGAGTACACACATGATAAGGAAAGGGGGTGAGTTGAAACCAAGGTATGGAAAATAATTCCTGGTTAAGAATTAGTTACATATAATCGTATGACAATAATTCAGTACAATTTTGGAGAAGAACCATGAAGTATGTATTGAGAAATATATTTAAATAATTTTAGTCCTTCAGATACAGGCCATGGTAACTCAGAACACATAATATAACAAATCTAAGAGCAACCCATCTAGTCACAAAAATCTTTTAATTTTAATTTAATTAATTAATTAATTTTTTACAAACAGTGCCATGACACTATTTCTTTTTAAAAATTTTTAATGGTTATTTATTATTGAGAGACAGAGAGTGAGCAGGGAAGGGGCAGAGAGAGAGGGAGACACAGAATCCGAAGCAGGCTCCAGGCTCTGAGCTGTCAGCACAGAGCCCGACGCGGGGCTTGAACTCAAAAAACCGCGAGATCATGACCTGAGCTGAAGTCGGACGCTTAACCGACTGAGCCACCCAGGCGCCCCTTAATTTTTATATTAATGTATTATATTTAAATGGATGCTGTTCAATTCTTAAAGATTTCAGTCTTTCACAGGTTTCATTATTTTTCTATGGCATTAATAACTGAGTAGAAAACTTTTGCCAACCAGAAAGTAAAATTTTATATTATCACAAACAATGAGCGAATTTATCAGAGTAAGATTACAAAGCCCTGTATACACTGAAAACATTATATAAGTGCAAGATATCGTATTGCAAGTCAGGGAATAATTGTCCTTAACCACTGAGCCCCGAAAGGATTGTCAGGACCTACAGGCCCCACCAAGGTAGTGCTGATTATAAATGCAGACATGAGCGTTTTTTTAGTTTGTAAGTGGAAATATGCCAATAAAAGTAACATTTCTTATTCATCTGCCAATACAATCTCTTCTTTAAAAGAAGACTATTTTAAAAATATTTACATCCGTGTCCCTTAAACCATTTGTCAGAGCATTTAACATCGAGCATTTTGCACAGAATGACAAAATCACTCAACAGAGAAGAAATTTCCCCAAGAACTATGTCTTTTTCAATGGAGACTATGTTTTCTGTTTACATGATGTTGGGTGTTTTCCAAATTCTGATGATACAAGGATTACCTGCCAAGCAGAAGAATGCGGAGGTCCAAAGTGCCCTCTTGTCATCCTTTGTCAAGATTAATTTCTCGAGCCCCAGAATGATCCCGTGCTGTTCCGGCTTTAGGAATGTTCCTAAGCGTATAGAATAACTTCAGAGTTTTTTTGTAAGCGGAGTACTGAAGCATTTTAGTTGGGAAGTTTTTTACCTCATCATAGTGGCAGGTATTTTAAGAGAAATTTCAATGTTAGGTAGAGAAGTTCATATATCCTGGGTGATTCTCCTCGGTTGGAAATTGAAATGGCTGCCTCTGTTCTTCCAAAGCTCAGCCACACTCCCAACGCTCTCATTGTTTTCCATGAGCACCATAACCTTGGTCTTCCTGGCCTCCTCTTCCTTTACAAAACAGTGAAGGTAGATTATGTTCAGCAAGTCACTGAGACCTGCCACAATACCTTTAGATTTTTCTGGATTTATCCCCGTCTCTTCTATTCCTTCAATACCCCACCTTTCTTCTGGTCCATGTTCAGGATAACATACACTGCAATCTGTCTCATTTCGGTCTCTGAGCTTGCCTTCTTCTTCATTTTTCAATACCAACTTATTGCTGCTGTAAACCTTTGCTCACATTCTCGCTCCAAGACAAAATTCCTGCCTGTATCTCATCCATCCAAGCAACTTTTATCCAAAACGTAAGATATACTTCCAGCCTCCCTTAGAAAGTGTTACCTTATGTTTTCTCCCTTGGCTCTCTCTGTCTCTCTCTGTCTCTCTCTCTCTCTCTCTTTTTTCTTTTTTATGCCTATCTTGTTGGTATTGCTTGTCTTTGGACACATTTTTGTAAACTGACTGAAGTTGTGTTTTTGCTAATTATGTGGTTATGACTTATTTTCCGGGCCTTAGGTTTGAAAGCTGAGAAAGTGGGGTCACATGCTTTTATATACCCTGTAAGTCACATGCTGTTGTATCATCCTAAGAGTATGAGGACCTCAGACAAGTAATTTTTTTAGTATGTATTTATTTTTGAGAGAAAGAGAGAGAGACAGAGAGAGACAGAGAGAGAGCGTGGGGGGCAGGGAGGAGTACAGAGAGATTGGAAGACAGAGGATCCGAAGTGGGCGGAGCACTGACAGCAGTGAGCCTGATGCAGGGCTCAAACTCACAGACTGTGAGGTCAAGACCTGAGCCAAAATTAAGAGGTGGACACTTAATTGACTGAGCCACCCAGGCACCCTGAAACATCATAGATTTCTACATATTAATGTTGTGTCCTATGACTGTTCTGAATGTATTAGTTCTGATAGGTTTTGGGTGGAGTCTTTAGGATTTTCTATATATAGTATCAGGTCCTATGCAAATAGTGATCGTTTTATTTCTTCCTTACCATTTGGATGCCTCTTTTTTTTTTTTTTTTTTTTCTTGTCTGATTGCTGCAGCTAATACTTCCAGTCCTATGTTGAATAAAAGTGGCAAGAGTGGGCATCTTTGTCTTGTTCTTGGTCTTAGAGGAAATGATTTCAGTTTTTTGCCATGATCATTATGATGAAAAACTATGGTTTTTCATATGTGACCTTATCATGTTGAGGTATGTTTTCTCTAAACCCACTTTGTTGAAACTTTTGGTCACGAATGGGTGTTGTCTTTTGTCAAATGCTTTTTCTGTGTGTTTTGAAATGATCATATTATCTTAAAATTTTTCCTCTTATTTGTTTGATGTATCACATTCATTGACTTGCAAATATTGAACCATACTTCCATCCCTGGTATAAATCCCACTTGATTATATTGGATGGTCCCGTTAATGTATTGGTGAATTTGGTTTGTTAATATTTTGTTGAGGAATTTTGCATCTGTGTTCATTAGGATTATTGCCTACATTTTTCTTTTTTTGTGGTGTCTTTTTCTGGCTTTGGTATCAAGGTAATGCTGTCCCCGTAGAACGAACTTGGAATTTTTCCTTCTTCTCCTTTTTTCAGAATAGTTCGAGAATAGATATTAACTCTTTATTTTTTTAAAAAATAATTTATTGTCAAATTGACTTCCATATAACAGCCAGTGCTCATCCCAGCAAGTGTCCTCCTCAATGCCCATCATCCACTTTCCCCTCTCCTCTACCCCCCATCAACCCTCAGCTTGTTTCTTAACTCTTCTTTAAACGTTCGGTAGAATTCATCTGTGAATAGTGAAGCTACCAGGTTTGGGCTTTTGTTTGTTGGAAATTTGAAAACCTACTTTAAACTCATATTTATTTTACCCGTTAGAGTCTTATTGATTTAATTCTTTAATAAAGTATATTTTTTAACCATTTAAAAGTCAGAAGTGAGGGGTACCTGGGAGCTCAATCAATTAGGCATTTGACTCTTGATTTCAGCTCAGGTCATGATCTCAAGGTTCGTGAGATAAGGCAACAAAGAACCTGCTTGGGATTCTCTCTCCCCCTGCCTCTCTTCCCCTCCCTGGCTCATTCTCTCTCTCTCTCCCTCTCTCTCTCTTTCTTAATATAAATGAATAAACTGGGGCACTTGCGTGGTTCAGGTCATGATCTCGCGGCCCGTGAGTTCGAGCCCCACATCGGGCTCTGTGCTGACAGCTTGGAGCCTGAAGCCTGCTTCAGATTCTGGATTCTGTGTTTCCCTTTCTCTCTGCTCCTCCCTCTCTTGCGCTCTGTCTCTTTCTCTCTCTCTCTCAAAAATAAATAAACGTTAAAAAAAATTTTAAAACAGATAAATGAATAAACTTAAAATAAAGAAATTATTAAAAAAATAAATAAAAAGCAGAAGTGAAATGGAATTTATTTCACTGAAATAATAGAATTACTTCTGAAATAATCAGAAAATCTGATTCAGTGTGGAATTGCACTCATGACTTAAATACAAGTATTTTATACAGTATTGCCTAAATATCAATGTTATAATTTAGAAAACATATCAGTTTTGGATATTTTTATTGTAATTTATAAATAAACGAGTGGTGAGAGTATTTGAGTATGCCCAAAAGTATCCCCATTGTAATGCTAGTCAATCTCCTGATGTGAAGAATAGGACATTTTAATTTGCTCTGATATTTTCTTTACCTCAAACTATATCAAGTTCTACCTTAAAGTAGTTCTACTAATGAA